>NC_134909.1:1167340-1334840 GCF_041734735.1 Babylonia areolata
AAAGGTAAAACAGTAACATCATGCAGTACAAATATTAAGGCTTCTCTATATTATTCTGTCTTTCACTGAAGTACATTGTTGTTACAAATGGAAACACTGGAGGTGGTGTTTGTTTGTTTTCTTCAATTTTAAACCAAACTGGGTGCCCACAAAGTATTTGCTGAGATAATGAATTTGTTGAACAGACACAGGCACACAGATACAAACACACACAGAGACACACACAACCGAAACAGGGTAACTACACAGACATTACGTTGTTCAGTCACGTGAGCCAACACAAAACAGAACCAGTTTCAAGAAAGTTTGACGTCAAAATGTTGCTCAGGACTGACGTAAAAGGTGTCAACATGCGTCACTCCTGATTCCTTTTTCTCAATGATAACTTCCATCAAACGCCAAGTGAGTGGATAGTCTTGAAATTAATGAGACACATCTGTAACGTCTATTCTGTAGCTATGGCCCTCAGCAGAATAACGTCTTTTGCCACCAGCGGACCTCAACCGAGTATCGTCTTTTGTCACTTGTGGACCTGACTTGAATACTGTTCTATTGGCACAATGCCGCCACAACGCCCTGTCCAAGTCAACGCCTGCTGTCAGCACACAACGCCACGCAACTGAAACTGTCGTCTGCTGAACGCACTAGGGGACGTTACTCTGAAGTTAGTCGGCACTTCAATGGCCTTTGTGGAGGCCGTTGTGTTCGTCACAAAAAGAAAAAAAAAGATCTGGAAAGTTCTTTGTGCCTTCGGCTTCACACCCACCCACCTAACCCTCCACCACCCCCTTCACCTCCCCCCCTCCCACACACACACACACACAGGGACGGAGAGAGGAGAGAGAGGAGAGAGACTGATGACTGATAAAAGTGGTAACTGCAATGCACGACAGTCGGCTTCACCCTGTGTCAAGCTGCAATGGTCACTGCGTTTAGTCCCTTAACGATCCCTCCATCTTCTCTCTTTCTTCCACTCTTTCCAGGCTCTCTCTCTCTCTCTCTCAACCACAACAACTTTAAGCAAAATCTAAAAATGTACCTATTCACAAAAATTGACGTCACCTGAAATCCAATATTGCTTTCGACAATTTGTGAGTTCCCTCTCACTCTCTCTTGAGTGGGTGCATTTGTGTGCGTTTGTGTGTGTGTGTGTGTGTGTGTGTGTATTTCATGATTTTTTTTCTTTTCTTCTCTTCTTCCTTTTGTGAAATGGCTTTGAATGGTGAAATAATGGTATATTTTGATTGTGTTTTTGATTTTGAGCTCATTTTCGCTTTTTTAGCTTTATTCCCTCTTTAGGGCGAGGGCTGGATGTAAAAAAAGCATGTTACTTGCTTATCTATTACCCTCGTTAATAAAGATTTTGTCTTGTCTTGTCTTGTCTTGTCTTGTCTTGTCTCTCTCACTCTCTCTGACCACACATAACACACAGGTAACACTGCAGAAAAAGACACAGTCAACACACATGAAAAAACACACAGCCACAAAGCCACGTGCAACACCACAGGTAACATCCAGTCCACACATCCATAGTTAACAGCCACAGGAAACATCCACACATCCACCCACCCCCCAACACACACACACACACATGGTGACAATACACACGATGTGAAGTGACAATACACACGATATGAAGTGACAATATACACGATGAAAAGTGACAATACACACAGTGAGAAGTGACAATACATACGGTGAGAAGTGACAATACACACAGTGAGAATACACACGGTGAGAAGTGACAATACACACAGTGAGAAGTGACAATACACACGGTGAGAAGTGACAATACACACGGTGAGAAGTGACAATACACACAGTGAGAAGTGACAATACACACGGTGAGAAGTGACAATACACACGGTGACAATACACACGGTGAGAAGTGACAATACACACGGTGAGAAGTGACAATACACACGGTGAGAAGTGACAATACACACGGTGAGAAGTGACAATACACACGGTGACAATACACACGGTGAGAAGTGACAATACACACGGTGAGAAGTGACAATACACACAGTGAGAAGTGAAGTGACAATACACAAGGTGAGAAGTGACAATACACACAGTGAGAAGTGAAGTGACAATACACACGGTGAGAAGTGACAATACACACGGTGAGAAGTGACAATACACACGGTGACAATACACACGGTGAGAAGTGACAATACACACGGTGAGAAGTGACAATACACACAGTGACAATACATACAGTGAGAAGTGAAGTGACAATACACACGGTGAGAAGTGACAATACACACGGTGACAATACACACAGTGAGAAGTGACAGTACACACGGTGAGAAGTGACAAAACACACGGTGAGAAGTGACAAAACACACGGTGAGAAGTGACAATACACACAGTGACAATACATACAGTGAGAAGTGAAGTGACAATACACACGGTGACAATACACACGGTGAGAAGTGACAATACACACGGTGACAGTACACACGGTGAGAAGTGACAATAGACACGGTGAGAAGTGACAATACACACAGTGAGAAGTGACAATACACACGGTGAGAAGTGACAACACACACAGTGAGAAGTGACAATACACACGGTGAGAAGTGACAATAGACACGGTGAGAAGTGACAATACACACAGTGAGAAGTGACAATACACACGGTGAGAAGTGACAATACACACGGTGACAATACACACGGTGAGAAGTGACAATACACACGATGTGAAGTGACAATACACACGATGTGAAGTGACAATACACACAGTGAGAAGTGACAATACACACGGTGACAATACACACGGTGAGAAGTGACAATACACACGATGTGAAGTGACAATATACACGGTGAGAAGTGACAGTACACACGGTGACAATACACACGGTGAGAAGTGACAATACACACGGTGACAATACACACGGTGAGAAGTGACAATACACACGGTGAGAAGTGACAATACACACGGTGACAATACACACGGTGAGAAGTGACAATACACACGGTGACAATACACACGGTGAGAAGTGACAATACACACGGTGAGAAGTGACAATACACACGGTGAGAAGTGACAATACACACGGTGACAATACACACGATGAGAAGTGACAATACACACGGTGAGAAGTGACAGTACACACGGTGACAATACACACGGTGAGAAGTGACAATACACACGGTGAGAAGTGACAATACACACGGTGAGAAGTGACAATACACACAGTGACAATACACACAGTGAGAAGTGACAGTACACACAGTGAGAAGTGACAATACACACGGTGAGAAGTGACAATACACACAGTGAGAAGTGACAGTACACACTGTGAGAAGTGACAATACACACGGTGAGAAGTGACAATACACACGGTGAGAAGTGACAATACACACGGTGAGAAGTGACAGTACACACTGTGAGAAGTGACAATACACACGGAAAGAAGTGACAATACACACGGTGAGAAGTGACAATACACACAGTGAGAAGTGACAATACACACAGTGAGAAGTGACAATACACACGGTGAGAAGTGACAGTACACACTGTGAGAAGTGACAATACACACGGAAAGAAGTGACAATACACACGGTGAGAAGTGACAATACACACGGTGAGAAGTGACAATACACACGGTGAGAAGTGACAATACACACGGTGAGAAGTGACAATACACACGGTGACAATACACACGGTGAGAAGTGACAATACACACAGTGAGAAGTGACAATACACACGGTGAGAAGTGACAATACACACAGTGAGAAGTGACAATACACACGGTGAGAAGTGACAATACACACAGTGAGAAGTGACAATACACACAGTGAGAAGTGACAATACACACGGTGACAATACACACGGTGAGAAGTGACAATACACACGGTGAGAAGTGAAGTGACAATACACACAGTGAGAAGTGACAATACACACGGTGAGAAGTGACAATACACACGGTGAGAAGTGACAATACACATGGTGAAAAGTGACAGTACACACGGTGAGAAGTGACAATACACACAGTGAGAAGTGACAATACACACGGTGAGAAGTGACAATACACACGGTGAGAAGTGACAATACACACAGTGAGAAGTGACAATACACATGGTGAAAAGTGACAGTACACACGGTGAGAAGTGACAGTACACACGGTGAGAAGTGACAATACACACAGTGAGAAGTGAAGTGACAATACACACGGTGAGAAGTGACAATACACACAGTGAGAAGTGAAGTGACAATACACACGGTGAGAAGTGACAATACACACGGTGAGAAGTGACAATACACACAGTGAGAAGTGACAATACACACGGTGAGAAGTGACAATACACACGGTGAGAAGTGACAATACACACGGTGACAATACACACGGTGAGAAGTGACAATACACACGGTGAGAAGTGACAATACACACGGTGAGAAGTGACAATACACACGGTGAGAAGTGACAATACACACGGTGAGAAGTGACAATACACACGGTGACAATACACACAGTGAGAAGTGAAGTGACAATACACACGGTGAGAAGTGACAATACACACGGTGAGAAGTGACAATACACACGGTGAGAAGTGACAATACACACGGTGAGAAGTGACAATACACACGGTGACAATACACACAGTGAGAAGTGAAGTGACAATACACACGGTGAGAAGTGACAATACACACGGTGAGAAGTGACAATACACACGGTGAGAAGTGACAATACACACAGTAAGAAGTGACAAAACACACGGTGAGAAGTGACAATACACATAGTAACAATACATACAGTGAGAAGTGAAGTGACAATACACACGGTGAGAAGTGACAATACACACGGTGAGAAGTGACAATACACACAGTGACAATACATACAGTGAGAAGTGACAATACACACAGTGACAATACACACGGTGAGAAGTGACAATACACACGGTGACAATACACACGGTGAGAAGTGACAATACACACAGTGAGAAGTGACAATACACACGGTGAGAAGTGACAAAACACACAGTGACAATACATACAGTGAGAAGTGAAGTGACAATACACACGGTGACAATACACACGGTGAGAAGTGACAATACACACGGTGAGAAGTGACAATACACACAGTGAGAAGTGACAATACACACGGTGAGAAGTGACAATACACACGGTGAGAAGTGACAATACACACGGTGAGAAGTGACAATACACACGGTGAGAAGTGACAACACACACAGTGAGAAGTGACAATACACACGGTGAGAAGTGACAATACACACGGTGACAATACACACAGTGAGAAGTGACAATACACACGGTGAGAAGTGACAGTACACACAGTGAGAAGTGACAGTACACACGGTGAGAAGTGACAATACACACGGTGAGAAGTGACAATACACATGGTGAGAAGTGACAATACACACGGTGACAATACACACAGTGAGAAGTGACAATACACACGGTGAGAAGTGACAATACACACGGTGACAATACACACAGTGAGAAGTGACAATACACATGGTGAGAAGTGACAATACACACGGTGAGAAGTGACAATACACACGGTGAGAAGTGACAATACACATGGTGAAAAGTGACAGTACACACGGTGAGAAGTGACAATACACACAGTGAGAAGTGACAATACACACAGTGAGAAGTGACAATACACATGGTGAAAAGTGACAGTACACACGGTGAGAAGTGACAGTACACACGGTGAGAAGTGACAATACACACAGTGAGAAGTGAAGTGACAATACACACGGTGAGAAGTGACAATACACACAGTGAGAAGTGAAGTGACAATACACACGGTGAGAAGTGACAATACACACGGTGAGAAGTGACAATACACACGGTGAGAAGTGACAATACACACGGTGAGAAGTGACAATAGACACGGTGACAATACACACAGTGAGAAGTGAAGTGACAATACACACGGTGAGAAGTGACAATACACACGGTGAGAAGTGACAATACACACGGTGAGAAGTGACAATACACACGGTGAGAAGTGACAATACACACAGTAAGAAGTGACAAAACACACGGTGAGAAGTGACAATACACATAGTAACAATACATACAGTGAGAAGTGAAGTGACAATACACACGGTGACAATACACACGGTGAGAAGTGACAATACACACGGTGACAATACACACGGTGAGAAGTGACAGTACACACGGTGAGAAGTGACAGTACACACGGTGAGAAGTGACAATACACACAGTGAGAAGTGACAATACACACGGTGACAATACACACGGTGAGAAGTGACAATACACACGGTGACAATACATACAGTGAGAAGTGAAGTGACAATACACACGGTGACAATACACACGGTGAGAAGTGACAATACACACGGTGAGAAGTGACAATACACACGGTGAAAATACACACGGTGAGAAGTGACAATACACACAGTGAGAAGTGACAATACACACAGTGAGAAGTGACAATACACACAGTGAGAAGTGACAATACACACGGTGAGAAGTGACAATACACACGGTGACAATACACACGGTGAGAAGTGACAATACACACGGTGAGAAGTGACAATACACACGGTGACAATAC
This sequence comes from Babylonia areolata, assembly GCF_041734735.1. Classification (NCBI taxonomy): domain Eukaryota; kingdom Metazoa; phylum Mollusca; class Gastropoda; order Neogastropoda; family Buccinidae; genus Babylonia; species Babylonia areolata. The sequence continues at coordinate 1,173,901 of NC_134909.1, forward strand.
ACACGGTGAGAAGTGACAATACACACGGTGAGAAGTGACAATACACACGGTGACAATACACACGGTGAGAAGTGACAATACACACGGTGAGAAGTGACAATACACACGGTGAGAAGTGACAATACACACGGTGAGAAGTGACAATACACACGGTGAGAAGTGACAATACACACGGTGACAATACACACGGTGAGAAGTGACAATACACACAGTGAGAAGTGACAATACACACGGTGAGAAGTGACAGTACACACGGTGACAATACACACGGTGAGAAGTGACAGTACACACGGTGACAATACACACGGTGAGAAGTGACAGTACACACGGTGACAATACACACGGTGAGAAGTGACAATACACACGGTGACAATACACACAGTGAGAAGTGACAATACACACGGTGAGAAGTGACAGTACACACGGTGGGAAGTGACAATACACACGGTGAGAAGTGACAATACACACAGTGACAATACATACAGTGAGAAGTGAAGTGACAATACACACGGTGACAATACACATGCTGAGAAGTGACAGTACACACGGTGAGAAGTGACAATACACACGGTGAAAATACACACAGTAAGAAGTGACAATACACACGGTGAGAAGTGACAATACACACAGTGAGAAGTGACAATACACACAGTGAGAAGTGACAATACACACGGTGAGAAGTGACAATACACACAGTGAGAAGTGACAATACACACAGTGAGAAGTGACAATACACACGGTGAGAAGTGACAATACACACGGTGAGAAGTGACAATACACACGGTGAAAATACACACGGTGAGAAGTGACAATACACACAGTGAGAAGTGAAGTGACAATACACACGGTGAGAAGTGACAATACACACGGTGACAATACACACGGTGAGAAGTGACAATACACACGGTGAGAAGTGACAATACACACAGTGAGAAGTGACAATACACACGGTGAGAAGTGACAATACACACAGTGAGAAGTGACAATACACACAGTGAGAAGTGACAATACACACGGTGAGAAGTGACAACACACACAGTGAGAAGTGACAATACACACGGTGAGAAGTGACAATACACACGGTGAGAAGTGACAATACACACAGTGAGAAGTGACAATACACATGGTGAAAAGTGACAGTACACACGGTGAGAAGTGACAGTACACACGGTGAGAAGTGACAATACACACAGTGAGAAGTGAAGTGACAATACACAAGGTGAGAAGTGACAATACACACAGTGAGAAGTGAAGTGACAATACACAAGGTGAGAAGTGACAATACACACGGTGAGAAGTGACAATACACACGGTGACAATACACACGGTGAGAAGTGACAATACACACGGTGAGAAGTGACAATACACACGGTGAGAAGTGACAATACACACGGTGACAATACACACGGTGAGAAGTGAAGTGACAATACACACGGTGAGAAGTGACAATACACACGGTGAGAAGTGACAATACACACGGTGAGAAGTGACAATACACACAGTAAGAAGTGACAAAACACACGGTGAGAAGTGACAATACACATAGTAACAATACATACAGTGAGAAGTGAAGTGACAATACACACGGTGACAATACACACGGTGAGAAGTGACAATACACACGGTGACAATACACACGGTGAGAAGTGACAATACACACGGTGAGAAGTGACAATACACACGGTGAGAAGTGACAGTACACACGGTGAGAAGTGACAATACACACGGTGAGAAGTGACAATACACATGGTGAGAAGTGACAAAACACACAGTGACAATACATACAGTGAGAAGTGAAGTGACAATACACACGGTGACAATACACACGGTGAGAAGTGACAATACACACGGTGAGAAGTGACAATACACACAGTGAGAAGTGACAATACACACGGTGAGAAGTGACAAAACACACAGTGACAATACATACAGTGAGAAGTGAAGTGACAATACACACGGTGACAATACACACGGTGAGAAGTGACAATACACACGGTGAGAAGTGACAATACACACAGTGAGAAGTGACAATACACACGGTGAGAAGTGACAATACACACGGTGAGAAGTGACAATACACACGGTGAGAAGTGACAATACACACGGTGAGAAGTGACAACACACACAGTGAGAAGTGACAATACACACGGTGAGAAGTGACAATACACACGGTGAGAAGTGACAATACACACGGTGAGAAGTGACAACACACACAGTGAGAAGTGACAATACACACGGTGAGAAGTGACAATACACACGGTGACAATACACACAGTGAGAAGTGACAATACACACGGTGAGAAGTGACAGTACACACAGTGAGAAGTGACAGTACACACGGTGAGAAGTGACAATACACACGGTGAGAAGTGACAATACACATGGTGAGAAGTGACAATACACACGGTGACAATACACACAGTGAGAAGTGACAATACACACGGTGAGAAGTGACAATACACACGGTGACAATACACACAGTGAGAAGTGACAATACACATGGTGAGAAGTGACAATACACACGGTGAGAAGTGACAATACACACGGTGAGAAGTGACAATACACATGGTGAAAAGTGACAGTACACACGGTGAGAAGTGACAATACACACAGTGAGAAGTGACAATACACACAGTGAGAAGTGACAATACACATGGTGAAAAGTGACAGTACACACGGTGAGAAGTGACAGTACACACGGTGAGAAGTGACAATACACACAGTGAGAAGTGAAGTGACAATACACACGGTGAGAAGTGACAATACACACAGTGAGAAGTGAAGTGACAATACACACGGTGAGAAGTGACAATACACACGGTGAGAAGTGACAATACACACGGTGAGAAGTGACAATAGACACGGTGACAATACACACAGTGAGAAGTGAAGTGACAATACACACGGTGAGAAGTGACAATACACACGGTGAGAAGTGACAATACACACGGTGAGAAGTGACAATACACACGGTGAGAAGTGACAATACACACAGTAAGAAGTGACAAAACACACGGTGAGAAGTGACAATACACATAGTAACAATACATACAGTGAGAAGTGAAGTGACAATACACACGGTGACAATACACACGGTGAGAAGTGACAATACACACGGTGACAATACACACGGTGAGAAGTGACAGTACACACGGTGAGAAGTGACAGTACACACGGTGAGAAGTGACAAAACACACAGTGACAATACATACAGTGAGAAGTGAAGTGACAATACACACGGTGACAATACACACGGTGAGAAGTGACAATACACACGGTGAGAAGTGACAATACACACGGTGAAAATACACACGGTGAGAAGTGACAATACACACAGTGAGAAGTGACAATACACACAGTGAGAAGTGACAATACACACAGTGAGAAGTGACAATACACACGGTGAGAAGTGACAATACACACGGTGACAATACACACGGTGAGAAGTGACAATACACACGGTGAGAAGTGACAATACACACGGTGACAATACACACGGTGAGAAGTGACAATACACACGGTGAGAAGTGACAATACACACGGTGACAATACACACGGTGAGAAGTGACAATACACACAGTGAGAAGTGACAATACACACGGTGAGAAGTGACAATACACACGGTGAGAAGTGACAATACACACGGTGAGAAGTGACAATACACACGGTGACAATACACACGGTGAGAAGTGACAACACACACAGTGAGAAGTGACAATACACACGGTGAGAAGTGACAGTACACACGGTGACAATACACACGATGTGAAGTGACAATACACACGGTGAGAAGTGACAATACACACGGTGAGAAGTGACAATACACACGGTGACAATACACACGGTGAGAAGTGACAGTACACACGGTGACAATACACACGGTGAGAAGTGACAGTACACACGGTGGGAAGTGACAGTACACACGGTGACAATACACACGGTGAGAAGTGACAATACACACGGTGAGAAGTGACAATACACACGGTGACAATACACACAGTGAGAAGTGACAATACACACGGTGAGAAGTGACAGTACACACGGTGGGAAGTGACAGTACACACGGTGAGAAGTGACAAAACACACAGTGACAATACATACAGTGAGAAGTGAAGTGACAATACACACGGTGACAATACACACGGTGAGAAGTGACAATACACACGGTGAGAAGTGACAATACACACGGTGAAAATACACACGGTGAGAAGTGACAATACACACAGTGAGAAGTGACAATACACACAGTGAGAAGTGACAATACACACAGTGAGAAGTGACAATACACACGGTGAGAAGTGACAATACACACAGTGAGAAGTGACAATACACACAGTGAGAAGTGACAATACACACGGTGAGAAGTGACAATACACACGGTGAGAAGTGACAATACACACGGTGACAATACACACGGTGAGAAGTGACAATACACACAGTGAGAAGTGAAGTGACAATACACACGGTGAGAAGTGACAATACACACGGTGACAATACACACGGTGAGAAGTGACAATACACACAGTGAGAAGTGACAATACACACAGTGAGAAGTGACAGTACACACGGTGAGAAGTGACAATACACACGGTGAGAAGTGACAATACACACGGTGAGAAGTGACAATACACACAGTGAGAAGTGACAATACACACAGTGAGAAGTGACAGTACACACGGTGAGAAGTGACAGTACACACAGTGAGAAGTGACAATACACACAGTGACAATACATACAGTGAGAAGTGACAATACACACGGTGAGAATACACACGGTGAGAAGTGACAGTACACACGGTGAGAAGTGACAGTACACACGGTGAGAAGTGACAAAACACACGGTGAGAAGTGACAATACACACAGTGACAATACACACGGTGAGAAGTGACAGTACACACGGTGAGAAGTGACAATACACACGGTGACAATACACACGGTGAGAAGTGACAATGCCCCCCACACACGGTGACAATACACACGGTACACACACACGGTGACAGTACACACGGTGATAATTCCCCCCCCCCCCCCCCCCTCCTCCTCACACACACACACTATCTCTTTATAATGTCGGTGTATTTCCTGTCTTTTTATAAGGCCAGAGTATTATCTGGCGCTGTTTGAGATCAGCGTATTACCCGTTTCTTTATAGTGTATTACCTGTTGCCTGTAAGGTCAATGTATTATTTTTCTCTTTTAAAGGTCAATGTATTGCCTTTCTCTTTTTAAGATAAATCCATTACTTTCCTCTTTATATGGTCGGTGTGTTAACTTTCTCTTCAGATGAGTGTATGACCTTTCCACCCAGAGGAAGAGTGTACACACTGTACCTACCAGGTACGTATACTACCTTTTTCGCGAAAAGATTAGGTGAGTAGCAAAGTATACTACCTTTCTCACGAAACGGTGAGGTGAATGACGAAGTCCTGTATAAACACAGACTTCACCGGGAACGTCACGGCGACAAGAAGGAAGCGCCTTGCCGTCCTCCTCCACGCGCTCTGCTTGAAATAACACACGCGTTACCTCCCACAGCACCAGCCGAAAGCGTGACGACCACAACACTCGCCACAACAACAACTGCAGTCAGCGCGAAACGAATTGTCGCTGCTCGGCACAACAACAACAACGACAACCGGCGTGACGACGACGATGAAGACGACAACAAACACCGTCAACCAGCCGCGCGGCCAAGTGTCGCAGCATGCCCCAGGTAGCGGGACAGACCGCTGGGTGCCACTCACCGCCACAATTACCCAGCTATTAGACCCCACTCACCGCCAAACGCGCCCGCCAGTCTACACTCAGGCCTGCTTGCTCGTCCACAGTGAAAACACCACCTGTATTTCCTCAGGCCTGCTGATTTGTCCACAGTGAAAACACCACCTGTATTTCCTCAGGCCTGCTGATTTGTCCACAGTGAAAACACCACCTGTATTTCCTCAGGCCTGCCGATTTGTCCACAGTGAAAACACCACCTGTATTTCCCCAGGCCTGCCGATTTGTCCACAGTGAAAACATCACCTGTATTTCCTCAGGCTTTCTGATTTGTCCACAGTGAAAACACCACCTGTATTTCCTCAGGCTTTCTGATTTGTCCACAGTGAAAACACCACCTGTATTTCATCATGCCTGCTGATTTGTCCACAGTGAAAACATCGCCTGTATTTCCTCAGGCTTTCTGATTTGTCCACAGTGAAAACACCACCTGTATTTCCTCAGGCCTGCCGATTTGTCCACAGTGAAAATACCACCTGTATTTCCCCAGGCCTGCTGATTCGTCCACAGTGAAAACACCACCTGTATTTCATCAGGCCGTCTAGCTCGTCCACAGTGAAAACACCACCTGTATTTCCTCAGGCCTGCCGATTTGTCCACAGTGAAAATACCACCTGTATTTCCCCAGGCCTGCCGATTTCTCCACAGTGAAAACACCACCTGTATTTCCTCAGGCCGTCTAGCTCGTCCACAGTGAAAACACCACCTGTATTTCCTCAGGCCTGCTTGCTCGTCCACAGTGAAAACACCACCTGTATTTCCTCAGGCCGTCTAGCTCGTCCACAGTGAAAACACCACCTGTATTTCCTCAGGCCGTCTAGTTCGTCCACAGTGAAAACACCACCTGTATTTCCTCATGCCTCCTGATTTGTCCACAGTGAAAACACCACCTGTATTTCCTCAGGCCGACTAGCTCGTTCACAGTGAAAACACCACCTGTATTTCCTCAGGTCTGCTGATTTGTCCACAGTGAAAACACCGCCTGTATTTCCTCAGGCCTGCTTGCTCGTCCACAGTGAAAACACCACCTGTATTTCCTCCGGCCTGCTGATTTGTCCACAGTGAAAACACCGCCTGTATTTCCTCAGGCCGTCTAGCTCGTCCACAGTGAAAACACCACCTGTATTTCCCCAGGCCTGCTGATTTGTCCACAGTGAAAACACCACCTGTATTTCCTCAGGCCTGCTGGCTCGTCCACAGTGAAAACACCACCTGTATTTCCTCCGGCCTGCCGATTTGTCCACAGTGAAAACACCACCTGTATTTCCTCAGGCCTGCCGATTTGTCCACAGTGAAAACATCACCTGTATTTCCTCAGGCCTGCTGATTTGTCCACAGTGAAAACACCACCTGTATTTCCTCAGGCCTGCTGATTTGTCCACAGTGAAAACACCACCTGTATTTCCTCAGGCCTGCTTGCTCGTCCACAGTGAAAACACCACCTGTATTTCCTCAGGCCTGCTGAATTGTCCACAGTGAAAACACCACCTGTATTTCCTCAGGTCTGCTGATTTGTCCACAGTGAAAACACCACCTGTATTTCCTCAGGCCGTCTAGCTCGTCCACAGTGAAAACACCACCTGTATTTCCTCAGGCCGTCTAGCTCGTCCACAGTGAAAACACCACCTGTATTTCCTCAGGCCTGCTTGCTCGTCCACAGTGAAAACACCACCTGTATTTCCTCCGGCCTGCTGATTTGTCCACAGTGAAAACACCGCCTGTATTTCCTCAGGCCTGCTGATTCGTCCACAGTGAAAACACCACCTGTATTTCCTCAGGTCTGCTGATTCGTCCACAGTGAAAACACCACCTGTATTTCCTCCGGCCTGCCGATTTGTCCACAGTGAAAACACCACCTGTATTTCCTCCGGCCTGCCGATTTGTCCACAGTGAAAACACCGCCTGTATTTCCTCAGGCCGTCTAGCTCGTCCACAGTGAAAACACCACCTGTATTTCATCATGCCTGCTGATTTGTCCACAGTAAAAACCCTGCCTGTCTTTCATCAAAAGCGTAAACACGTGGGTTTGAAACTTGCCTCCTGAAAAGCCATTATACATCTGCATGTGTGTTCTATACATCTACCTGTGGAGAACATGTGCTTTGTAGAACATTGTTTTCAATTACTTTAGCACTGCATGCGTTCTATATATCTACTTTGTAGAACATCATTGTCACTGACTTAGCACTGCATGCGTTCTATACATCTACTTTGTAGAACATTCCTGTCACTAACTTTAGCAAACTGCCAGATACTGTGACAACCACATTGAATACTATTGTCCTGAACATGGCCTGATACTGTGTAAACCACAATTACCTGTTGTAAACCCCTTCCTTAGAATGTTTAAACCACAATGACTTTTTGATAGAAACACCTTCCTACTACTGTGTAAACCACAATGATTTTTTATAAACACCTTCCTAATACTGTGTAAACCACAATGGCTTGTTATAAACCCCTTCCTAATACTGTGTAAACCCCAATGACATGTTATAAACACCTTCCTAATACTATGTAAACCACAATGACTTGTAAACACATTCCTAATACTGTGTAAACCACAGTGACTCGTTATAAACACCTTCCTAATACTGTGTAAACGATCATGACTTGTAAACCCCTTCCTAATACTGTGTAAACCACAATGACTTGTTGCAAACACTTTCCTAATATTGTGTAAACCACAATAACTTGTTATAAACACTTTCTAATACTATGTAAACCACAATGACGTGTTATAAACCCCTTCGTATACTGTGTAAACCACAATGACTTGTTATAAACCCCTTCCTAATACTATGTAAACCACAATGACATGTTATATGCACATTCCTAATACCGTGTAAACCACAATGACGTGTTGTAAACATCTTAATAATGTGTAAACCACAATGACTTATTATAAACACATTCCTAATACTGAGTAAACCACAATGACTTGTTGTAAACATCTTCCTAATACTGTGTAAACCACAATGACCTGTTCTAAACCCCTTTCTAATACTGTATAAACCACAATGACTTGTTATAAACCCCTTCCTAACACTGTGTAAACCACAATGACATGTTATATACACATTCCTAATGCTGTGTAAACCACAGTGACGTGTTATAAACACATTCCCAATACTATGTAAACCGGAATGACTTGTTATTAACATATTCATGATACTGTGTAAACCACAATGACTTTATATAAACCCCTTCCTGATATTGTGTAAACCACAATGACATGTTATAAACCCCTTCCTAATACTGTGTAAACCACAATGACATGTTATAAATACCTAATACTGTGTAAACCACAATGGCTCGTAATAAACCCCTTCCTAATACTGTGTATACCACAATGATGTTTTATAAATACTGTGTAAACCACAATAATGTGTTATAAACACATTCCTAATACTGTTATAAACCCCTTCCTGATACTGTGTAAGCCACAATGACGTTTAATAAACCCTTTCCTAATACTGTATAAATCACAATGACTTGTTATAAACACCTAATACTGTGTCAACCACAATGGCTTGTAATAAACCCCTTCCTAATACTATGTAAACCACAATGACGTGTCATAAACCCCTTCCTAATACTGTATAAATCTCAATGACTTGTTGTAAACTGTCACGCCCTATAAGAGAGCGGACTAGAAACCCCCACCCAACCCAGCACTAACACCCAGACAACATAAACACAGACAAAACTAATCCAAAGTTCACACATATTTATTCAATCATACACAGAGTTTGACTAAAGAAAATACCACAGTCCTAGCCACAATAACTGATGCACTAAAATAATGAGTGAGTGGTTGAATAAATAAATAAACACAAAAACCACAGAACTTGACACGGCTGTCCAGTGGCAACCAGTTCGGAGAATGTTACCGTGAACTTTGGAATGAATACAAGACTGAAGTACTCTGCACAACGCAAGAGAAAACGATGGTTTGGACACCGAAGACTGACGGAAAACAAATCAGATGAAGATGAAGATGAACAAGCTAGGTGACGAAAGCCAGCGATGACAGTGATGAGGGCAGCAGGAAGACAGCAGATGACAGTGATGAGGGCAGCAGGAAGACAGCAGATGACAGTGATGAGGGCAGCAGGAAGACAGCAGCCAACAGATGACAGTGATGAGGGCAGCAGGAAGACAGCAGCCAACAGATGACAGTGATGAGGGCAGCAGGAAGACAGCAGCCAACAGATGACAGTGATGAGGGCAGCAGGAAGACAGCAACCAACAGATGACAGTGATGAGGGCAGCAGGAAGACAGCAGCCAACAGATGACAGTGATGAGGGCAGCAGGAAGACAGCAGCCAACAGATGACAGTGATGAGGGCAGCAGGAAGACAGCAGCCAACAGATGACAGTGATGAGGGCAGCAGGAAGACAGCAGCCAACAGATGACAGTGATGAGGGCAGCAGGAAGACAGCAGCCAACAGATGACAGTGATGAGGGCAGCAGGAAGACAGCAGCCAACAGATGACAGTGATGAGGGCAGCAGGAAGACAGCAGCCAACAGATGACAGTGATGAGGGCAGCAGGAAGACAGCAGCCAACAGATGACAGTGATGAGGGCAGCAGGAAGACAGCAGCCAACAGATGACAGTGATGAGGGCAGCAGGAAGACAGCAGCCAACAGATGACAGTGATGAGGGCAGCAGGAAGACAGCAGACCAACAGATGACAGTGATGAGAGAGGGCAGCAGGAAGACAGCAGCCAACAGATGACAGTGATGAGGGCAGCAGGAAGACAGCAGCCAACAGATGACAGTGATGAGGGCAGCAGGAAGACAGCAGCCAACAGATGACAGTGATGAGGGCAGCAGGAAGACAGCAGACAACAGATGACAGTGATGATGAGGGCAGCAGGAAGACAGCAACCAACAGATGACAGTGATGAGGGCAGCAGGAAGACAGCAGACAACAGATGACAGTGATGAGGGCATCAGGAAGACAGCAGCCAACAGATGACAGTGATGAGGGCAGCAGGAAGACAGCAGACAACAGATGACAGTGATGAGGGCAGCAGGAAGACAGCAGACAACAGATGACAGTGATGAGGGCATCAGGAAGACAGCAGATGACAGTGATGAGGGCAGCAGGAAGACAGCAGCCAGCAATGACAGTGATGAGGGCAGCAGGAAGACAGCAGCCAGCAATGACAGTTGAGGCAGCAGGAAGACAGCAGCAACAGATGACAGTGATGAGGGCATCAGGAAGACAGCAGATAACAGATGACAGTGATGAGGGCAGCAGGAAGACAACAGATGACAGTGATGAGGGCAGCAGGAAGACAGCAGACAACAGATGACAGTGATGAGGGCATCAGGAAGACAGCAGCCAACAGATGACAGTGATGAGGGCATCAGGAAGACAGCAGCCAACAGATGACAGTGATGAGGGCATCAGGAAGACAGCAGCCAACAGATGACAGTGATGAGGGCAGCAGGAAGGCAACAGCCAACAGATGACAGTGATGAGGGCAGCAGGAAGACAGCAGCCAACAGATGACAGTGATGAGGGCATCAGGAAGACAGCAGCCAACAGATGACAGTGATGAGGGCAGCAGGAAGACAGCAGCCAACAGATGACAGTGATGAGGGCAGCAGGAAGACAGCAACAACAGATGACAGTGATGAGGGCAGCAGGAAGACAGCAGCCAGCAGATGACAGTGATGAGGGCAGCAGGAAGACAGCAGACAACAGATGACAGTGATGAGGGCATCGGGAAGACAACAGATGACAGTGATGAGGGCATCAGGAAGACAACAGATGACAGTGATGAGGGCATCGGGAAGACAGCAGATGACAGTGATGACGGCAGCAGGAAGACAGCAGCCAACAGATGACTGGAGCAACGACGCCACCGCCCAACACAGGCTGAAGGGGAAATGGCACAGGAGGTTAGAAGTGGGATTCTGCAAACTGCCAACTGGTTACTGCTACCCTGACGCTGGAAATAAAACCAAACGAAACACGGACGACACAAGTCCAGCAGGGCACTCCTACCCTCTTCACTGGAGCACACAGAACACAGACCTTGGCCACCCGGAGGAAAAGCGTTCGTCACATGAGGGTACCAACCAACTGGGCGAAAAGCCCCAAACACAAGCAGGCACGACCTTCCTCCAAGTCTCGAAACTTGCAACTAACAGGACAGAGAAACTTGAATCTCTGCTCAAACGCACAAACAAGACAACACGATTGCACGTGAAAAACGTACAACCGCGAGCTACACATGCAAAAATGACAGGAAAGCTGGGGAGAGAAAGCTGGGAAGAGCTTGCACAAAACAAATTCTTCTCGTAATTGTCTTCAGTTGCGACATAAACACCTTCCTAATACTGTGTAAACCATGATGACGTGTTATAAACACATTCCTAATACTGTGTAAACCACAATGACTTGTTGTAAACACCTTCCTAATACTGCGTAAACCACAATGACTTTTTATAAACGCCTTCCTGCTACTACGTAAATCACAATAACTTGTTTTTAACACATTCCTAATACTGTGTAAACCACAATGTTGTGTTATAAACACGCTCCTAATACTGTGTAAACCACAATGACGTGTTACACATTCCTAATACTGTGTAAACCGCATTGATATAAACCCCTTCCTGATAATGTGTAAACCACAATGACGTGTTATAAACACATTCCTAATACTGTGTAAACCACAAAGACGTGTTATAAACACATTCCTAATACTGTGTAAACCACAATGACTTGTTATAAACACATTCCTAATACTGTGTAAACCACAATGACGTGTTATAAACACATTCCTAATACTGTGTAAACCACAAAGACGTGTTATAAACACATTCCTAATACTGTGTAAACCACAATGACGTGTTATATACACATTCCTAATACTGTGTAAACCACAATGACGTGTTATAAACCCCTTCCTAATACTGTGCAAACCACAATGACTTGTTATAAACACATTCCTAATACTGTGTAAACCACAAAGACGTGTTACAAACACATTCCTAATACTGTGTAAACCACAATGGCTTGTAATAAACCCCTTCCTAATACTGTGTAAACCACAATGACTTGTTATAAACACATTCCTAATACTGTGTAAACCACAATGACTTGTTATAAACACATTCCTAATACTGTGTAAACCACAATGACTTGTTATAAACACATTCCTACTACTGTGTAAACCACAAAGACGTGTTATAAACACATTCCTAATACTGTGTAAACCACAAAGACGTGTTATAAACACATTCCTAATACTGTGTAAACCACAAAGACGTGTTATAAACACATTCTTAACACTGTGTAAACCACATTCCTAATACATTGTAAACCACAAAAACGTGTTATAAACACATTCCTAATACTGTGTAAACCACAATGACTTGTTATAAACCCCTTCCTAATACTGTGTAAACCACAATGACTTGTTATAAACACATTCCTAATACTGTGTAAACCACAATGACTTGTTATAAACACATTCCTAATACTGTGTAAACCACAATGACTTGTTATAAACCCCTTCCTAATACTGTGTAAACCACAATGACTTGTTATAAACACATTCCTAATACTGTGTAAACCACAATGACTTGTTATAAACCCCTTCCTAATACTGTGTAAACCACAATGACGTGTTATAAACCCCTTCCTAATACTGTGTAAACCACAATGACGTGTTATAAACACATTCCTAATACTGTGTAAACCACAATGACGTGTTATAAACACATTCCTAATATTGTGTAAACCACAATGACGTGTTTTAAACCCCTTCCTAATACTGTGAGGCCTGTAGTTTAAGTGGCAGTGTGGGCCCGGAGTGCTGGTCCAAACCTGACTGGAGAGGCGGGCGGGCCTGAGTGCAGATTGTTCTGCCCCGGCCACAAGGCGATCAGCGTGGAACAAGTCGGGGCAGGGGACATGTTGACGTGTTCTGCCCCTGCTGTCAGCTCTCGTGCACCCCCACACCATTCTTACCCCGCCGGTCAGAAAACTGTTTCCTTTCAACAACAAACATGTCCCAGCACATGTGCTTTCACTGCGCATGTGCCCCCTCGCCCCTCCCTCACACACACACACACACACACACACACACACACACACAGGATCGAGAGAGAGAGAGAGAGAGAGAGAGAGAGAGAGAGAGAGAGAGAGAGAGAAGACAAGACAAAATTCTTGATTTCCGGAGATATTGAAAAGCACTGGTTCGCCTTTTAAAAAAAAAAGAAAGAAAAAAGAAATGTCAGTCCCCAGCCAGTACAGGGACAGAAAAGTTTTCTTCGGCAACAAATATCAAATCCCTGCACACTGCGCATATAAAACACGCCCACGCAGAATAAAGAGAGAGAGAGAGAGAGAGAGAGTGTGTGTGTGTGTGTGTGTGTGTGTGTGTGTGTGAATGTTTGATTGCCATGACAACACTACCCTTTGAGTAGGGGGGCAGTGGGCAGTATGAGAAGGGACAAAAAGAAAGGTACATGTTTTATTGCCACCAACGACGGGCGCAATAGCCGAGCGGTTAAAGCGTTGGACTGTCAATCTGAGGGTACCGGGTTCGAATCACGGTAACGGCGCCTGGTGGGTAAAGGGTGGAGATTTTTACGATCTCCCAGGTCAGACCTGCTAGTGCCTGAACCCCCTTCGTGTGTATATGCAAGCAGAAGATCAAATACGCACGTTAAAGATCCTGTAATCCATGTCAGCGTTCGGTGGGTTATGGAAACAAGAACATACCCAGCATGCACGCCCCCGAAAACGGAGTATGGCTGCCTACATGGCGGGGTCAAAACGGTCATACCCGTAAAAGCCCACTCATGTGCATACGAGTGAACGCAGAAGAATTGCCACCAACAATCCTTCCCTCCGGTGAGGAGACGTACACAAGACCAGGTATAAAAAATGAAGGTACAGTGTGTCACTGCCACCCACAACACTTCCTTTGACAAGGGGAGTGGGAACGGTATAAGATAAGAAAAAATACTGAAGGTACAATATTTCATTGCCACTTACAATAAGTCATTTTACAAGGAGTGGTCGGCTGTGGGGGTCAGTACAAGAACAGAGAAAACTGACGGTGACATAACACGAGGGAAACCGGACAGCAAGAAGTGAAACAAGAACACAGCGGAACCGCTAACTCAAAGAACGAACGACTGGCACCATCGCTGGCAGTCCATTTTGTCACAACACAGTGAAAGCGTGACGTTCCGGCACGCGATACAAAAGTTCTATTGTAAATGGTAAGACAGGCACATGCTGGTAACGTTCTATTGTAAGACATGGTTGGTAAGGACAGGCACATGCTGGTAACGTTCTATTGTAAAGCATGGTTCGTAAAAACAGGCACATGCTGATAAAGTTTCATTGTAAAACATGTTTGGTAAAGACAGGCACATGCTGATTACGTTTCATTGTGGAACATGTTTGGTAAAGACGGCACATAATGATAAAGTTTCATTGTGAAACAGGTTTGGTAAAGACAGGCACATGCTGATAAAGTTTCATTGTGAAACATGTTTGGTAAAGACAGGCACATGCTGATAAAGTTTCATTGTGAAACAGGTTTAGTAAAGACAGGCACATGCTGATAACGTTTCGTTGTGAAACAGGTTTGGTAAGGACAGGCACAGGCTCTTTCTGACACACTCTCACGACCATACCACCCACTAGTTCCATGTGTTGCACACCGCTTCAAAGTTTCAGTTTCAGTTTCAGTTTCAGTAGCTCAAGGAGGCGTCACTGCGTTCGGACAAATCCATATACGCTACACCACATCTGCCAAGCAGATGCCTGACCAGCAGCGTAACCCAACGCGCTTAGTCAGGCCTTGAAAAAAAAGAATAAATAATAGATAAATACATCTTTTAAAAAAAGAAAAAAAAAGAAAAGGTGAATAAAGAATAGATAAAAAAACAAAAAAACTACTACTAATAATAATATGTATGAGGCGCAAAAACTTGATGAAGTCAACTATAAGCGTACATAAATAAGTAAATAAATAAATAAATAAATAATGATTATAATATTTAATAAAATTTTAAAAAAAATTTTTTTAAACCGCTTCAAAATGAAATACATCTAAATCTGTATGGGAGCCTTATGATGCCATTTGCAAGAAATGTGTGAATTTTAACGAAGACTTTGTTAATTGATCAGCCTACCTAACGAGTGTTAGCCCAGTTATAATCTTCAAGTTTGTATTTGTGCATATCTTTTACTTCTGAACAAGCTTCGTGACCGATCTGATATCAGCCATTTGATATGCTTTCAAGATATCAATCAAATCACTATTTTCTGCTTAGTGATGAGTTCAAATAAAATCAATCTCGAAGGTGACATTCATGGCCTAAACTTTCATCCTTCTCACAAAGTTATTGAACGAACAGATTCCATTGTGCTCCACTACCATACACTCTGACAATAACACAATTTGTGAACAACCAGTCTGACAATAACACAATTTGTGAACAACCAGTCTGACAATTACACAATTAGTGAACAACCAGTCTGACAATAACACAATTGTTAAACCAGTCTGACAATAACGCAATCATTGAGCAATCAGTCTGACAATAGCACAATTATTGAACAACCAGTCTGACAATAACACAATTTGTGAACAACCAGTCTGACAATAACACCATTATTGAGCAACCAGTCTGACAATAACACCATTATTGAGCAACCAGTCTGACAATAACACCATTATTGAACAACCAGTCTGACAATAACACAATTTGTGAACAACCAGTCTGACAATAACACAATTAGTGAACAACCAGTCTGACAATAACACAATTAGTGAACAACCAACTGACAATAACACAATTAGTGAACAACCTGTCTGACAATAACACAATCATTGAACAACCAGTCTGACAATAACACAATCATTGAACAACCAGTCTGACAATAACACAATTAGTGAACAACCAGTCTGACAATAACACAATCATTGAACAGCCAGTCTGACAATAACACAATTAGTGAACAACCTGTCTGACAATAACACAACCATTGAACAGCCAACTGACAATAACACCATTACTGAGCAACCAGTCTGACAATAACACAATTAGTGAACAACCAGTCTGACAATAACACAATCATTGAACAGCCAGTCTGACAATAACACAATTTGTGAACAACCAGTCTGACAATAACACAATTAGTGAACAACCAGTCTGACAATAACACAATTTGTGAACAACCAGTCTGACAATAACACAATTTGTGAACAACCAGTCTGACAATAACACAATTAGTGAACAACCAGTCTGACAATAACACAATTAGTGAACAACCAGTCTGACAATAACACAATTAGTGAACAACCAGTCTGACAATAACACAATTTGTGAACAACCAGTCTGACAATAACACAATTTGTGAACAACCAGTCTGACAATAACACAATTAGTGAACAACCAGTCTGACAATAACACCATTATTGAACAACCAGTCTGACAATAACACAATTAGTGAACAACCAGTCTGACAATAACACCATTAGTGAGCAACCAGTCTGACAATAACACCATTATTGAGCAACCAGGTTCACTGTGTTCCACTCTCCTACAGTCTGACAAACACACAGAATCAACTTCCGGATCCGGAAACGAGCTGTGGAGACTCTGTGCCAGTTCTGTTGTTCATGTCCTGTGACATTTTGTGTGACATGACAGACATCTGTGCCAATTCCGTGTGATGTAGCAGATACATGTACCATTTCCGTGTGTTATAGCATATATTTCTGTGCCATATCAGTGTGACATGGCAGATATATGTGACATTTCCGTGTGACATGACAGATATCTCTGTGCCAGTTCCATGTGACATGACAGATAAATCTGCCATTTCAACGTGACATAACATATATATCTGTGCCATATCCGTGTGACATTACAGATACACGTGCCATTTCAACGTGACATGACAAATGTATCTATGCCATTTCAATGTGACATGACAGACATGTCTGTGCCATTTCCGTGTGACACATAACGGGTATCTCTGTGCCATATCCGTGTGACATGGCAGATGTATGTGTGCCATTTCCTTGTGATAATTATGACATATATCTCCGTGCCATTTCAATATGACATGACCGATATCTATGTGCCATTTCAATGTGACCTGACAGATATATGTATCATTTCCGTGTGATATAACAAATATCTCTGTGCCATATCCGTGTGACATGGCAGATATATCTGTTTCATTTCCCTGTAACATGACAGTTGTCTGTGTGCCCTTGTCTGGTGGAATGACACACATCTCTGTCATTTCCGTGTGACATGATATTATATCTCTGTGTCATTTCCGTGTGACATGATATTATATCTCTGTGTCATTTCCGTGTGACATGATATTATATCTCTGTGTCATTTCCGTGTGACATGATATATATCTGTGTCATTTCCGTGTGACGTGATATATATATATCTGTGTCATTTCCGTGTGACATGATATATATCTCTGTGTCATTTCCGTGTGACATGATATTATATCTCTGTGTCATATCCGTGTGACATGATATATATCTGTGTCATTTCTGTGTGACGTAATATATATCTCCGTGTCATTTCTGTGTGACGTGATATATATCTCTATGTCATTTCTGTGTGACATGACATACATATCTGTGTCGTTTTCCTGTTACATGACAATTATCTCTGTGTCATTTCCCGGCGACATGACATATATCTCTTTGTCATTTCCGGTGACATAATATATCTGTTTGCCTGCGAATCTCTGCTGGAAAAAAAAATCATCCTTTCAATTCGTGATACTACTGTGTGTCTGTCGGTCTGTCTGTCTGTTTTTCGTCTGTCTGTCTGTATTTGCGTGTGTCTGTGTGCTTTTCTGTGTGGCTGTGTGTATGTCTCTCCCTCCCCCGCTCTCTCTCCCTGTCCTCCCTCTCTCCTATCTCTCTCTTACCTTCCTCCCCCTCTCTCTCCTTGTCTCTCTCACTCCATCTCTGCGTCTCTCTCTACCTCTCACCCCCTCTCTCTCTACCTCTACCCCCTCTCTCTCCCTGTCTCTCTATCCCTCCATCTCTACCTCTCTCCCTGTCTCCCTCCCTCTCTCACTCCCTACCTCTCCCCCCTCTCTCTCTACCTCTCCCCCCTCTCTCTCCCTCCATCTCTACCTCTCTCCCTGTCTCCCTCCCTCTCTCACTCCCTACCTCTCCCCCCTCTCTCTCTACCTCTCCCCCCTCTCTCTCCCTCCATCTCTACCTCTCTCCCTCCTTCTCTCACTCCCTCTGTCTACCTCTACCCCATCTCTCTCCCTGTCTCTCTCTCCCTCCATCTCTACCTCTCTCACTCCCTCTCTCTCTCTACCTCTCCCCCCTCTCTCTCTCTACCTCTACCCCCTCTCTCTCCCTGTCTCTCTCTCCCTCCATCTCTACCTCTCTCCCTGTCTCCCTCCCTCTCTCTCTACCTCTCCCCCCCTCTCTCTCTACCTCTCCCCCCCTCTCTCTCCCATCTCTCTCTTACCATCCCCCCTCTCTCCCTATCCCCCACTCTCTCTATCCCCTCTCTCCCCCCCCTCTCTCTCTCTCTGTCTCTCTCCCCTCTCTCCCCCCACCTCTCTCTCTCTCTCTCTCTCCCTGTGACCGTGGAGCCACACAGCACGGATACAGGCTGACCCCGCGTGCAGACAGCTGTGGTGCTGATCGATCATCGATTCCCCGCCCCCTCCACCTCCCTCCCCACCTGCTATTGACCACACACACACACACACACGCACACACACACACACACACACACACACACAACCAGTACCACCATTGTCACCACACTGGTCACCACCAAGAGCACTAACGATTATTCCCCTTTGCGGCACAACTCTCCAGTCAGTCCACACCTACTTCCTCTTGCGTCCCTAGCAACACCCCCTACCCACCGCCCCTCACCTGCAGCTGTTGTCACGTGACAGGAAACGATGTGGCGGCAGCTCTTTCTGCGCCTGCGCGGAATTTGATCCTTCTTCCGTTCACACTGTAAATGGCGTCCACTTTACCTTCACAGTGACGCCTGGTCCTCTGTCTTCACGGTGCCACCTTTACCTTCACAGTGACACCGGGCCCTTTACCTTCACAGTGACACCTGGCCCGCTACCTTCACAGTGACACCTTTACCTTCACAGTGACACCGGGCCCTTTACCTTCACAGTGACACCTTTACCTTCACAGTGACACCTGGCCCTCTACCTTCATGGTGACACCTTTACCTTCACAGTGACACCTGGCCCTCTGCCTTCACAGTGACACCTTTACCTTCACAGTGACACCTGGCCCTCTACCTTCATGGTGACACCTTTACCTTCACAGTGACACCGGGCCCTCTAACTTCACAGTGACACCTTTACCTTCACAGTGACACCTGGTCCTCTAACTTCACAGTGACACCTTTACCTTCACAGTGACACCTGGTCCTCTACCTTCACAGTGACACCTTTACCTTCAAAGTGACACCTGGCCCTCTACCTTCACAGTGACACCTTTACCTTCACAGTGACACCTGGTCCTCTACCTTCACAGTGACACCTTTACCTTCACAGTGACACCTGGTCCTCTACCTTCACAGTGACACCTTTACCTTCAAAGTGACACCTGGCCCTCTACCTTCACAGTGACACAATCAACAAGTTAACAGTTAAAAGGTAAATAAGGTAAATGTTCACAGAATCAATCACAACCAACACGTTAACAGTTAAAAGGTAAACAAGATAAATGTCCACAAAAGCAGTCCCAACCAACACGTTAACAGTTAACTCACTCAGTACGGCCAGTCCTCTCTTCTCCTCTACACAGACCCGTCGGATGTCCAGTGGGTGTCTGAATGACCCAACCTTTAGCTTCCGTCGTCAGAATTGTGGTATTCTTTGTCAACAATCACCTCTTCAGTATAAGAGCCTTCCGCTTGCAATGTTTTGATGATGGTAACTGGGGTGAAACGCTGTTAACGTCGTCTCTTTCGCCGTTCGTATGGAGAGAGTTAAATGGTAAATACATGATTGTGGGCAGAGTCAGTGCCAGCAAGCTCCATTGTGTGTCTGTGCAGCCTTCACACTGTCACGGCTGGGAAGACACATTGAAGACAAGTCAGCAGGAGCCGTGGTGGCGCGGTTAAACGGTAATTCTTCACACAGGGATTGAGAAGACTTGCCACGCTCAGACACAGGATTTAACGTTCTTTCACGCCTGTGGCTGGGGTATTACGAGTGTTTTGTGGCTGTGGTTTGGAGTATTTGTAGTGTTTTGTGGCTGTGACAGGGGTATTTGTAGTGTTTTGTGGCTGTGACTGGGGTATTTGTGGCTGTGACTGGGGTATTTGTGGCTATGACTGGGGTATTTGTTGCTGTGACTGGGGTATTTGTAGTGTTTTGTGGCTGTGGCTGGGGTATTTGTAGTCTTTTGTGGCTATGACTGGAGTATTTGTTGCTGTGACTGGGGTATTTGTGGCTGTGACTGGGGTATTTGTGGCTATGACTGGGGTATTTGTTGCTGTGACTGGGGTATTTGTAGTGTTTTGTGGCTGTGACTGGGGTATTTGTGGTGTTTTGTGGCTGTGACTGGGGTATTTGTAGTGTTTTGTGGCTGTGAATGGGGTATTTGTAGTGTTTTGTGGCTGTGACTGGGGTATTTGTAGTGTTTTGTGGCTGTGAATGGGGTATTTGTGGTGTTTTGTGGCTGTGACTGGGGTATTTGTGGTGTTTTGTGGCTGTGACTGGAGTATTTGTAGTGTTTTCTGGCTGTGAATGGGGTATTTGTAGTGTTTTGTGGCTGTGAATGGGGTATTTGTGGTGTTTTGTGGCTATGACTGGGGTATTTGTAGTGTTTTGTGACTGTGGCTGGGGTATTTGTAGTGTTTTGTGGCTATGACTGGGGTATTTGTAGTGTTTTGTGGCTATGACTGGGGTATTTGTAGTGTTTTGTGGCTATGACTGGGGTATTTGTAGTGTTTTGTGGCTATGACTGGGGTATTTGTGGCTATGACTGGGGTATTTGTAGTGTTTTGTGGCTGTGACTGGGGTATTTGTTGTTTTGTGGCTGTGACTGGGGTATTTGTTGTTTTGTGGCTGTGGCTGGGGTATTTGTAGTGTTTTGTGGCTGTGACTGGGGTATTTGTAGTGTTTTGTGGCTGTGACTGGGGTATTTGTAGTGTTTTGTGGCTGTGGCTGGGGTATTTGTAGTGTTTTGTGGCTGTGACTGGGGTATTTGTAGTGTTTTGTGGCTGTGACTGGGGTATTTGTAGTGTTTTGTGGCTATGACTGGGGTATTTGTAGTGTTTTGTGGCTATGACTGGGGTATTTGTGGCTATGACTGGGGTATTTGTAGTGTTTTGTGGCTGTGACTGGGGTATTTGTAGTGTTTTGTGGCTGTGACTGGGGTATTTGTTGTTTTGTGGCTGTGACTGGGGTATTTGTTGTTTTGTGGCTGTGACTGGGGTATTTGTTGTTTCGTGGCTGTGCCTGGGGTATTTGTAGTGTTTTGTGGCTGTGACTGGGGTATTTGTGGTGTTTTGTGGCTGTGGCATTTGTGGTGTTTTGTGGCTGGGGTATTTGTAGTGTCTTGTGGTATAAGCCGTGGAAACCTCGAGGAGGCAGTGCCTTGCCAATCTGTCCCACTCTGCTGACGTTTCAAAAGATAGATTAGCTGAAGTGGGGAAGGTGGTGCGCTGTGAGACCAGCATCCTGTCCTGTGCGGAGGGCTCTGCTTCCATGTAGGCAGGGTGGTCCTGTGTGTACAAGGACCACATCCCGCTTTTGGAGGAGCCTTTGAGGAACTTGCCCGGGGGGAAGGCGCCCGGGGCAGAGAGGGACTCCCTGCCTGGAGGAGGTATGGAAGCAGAACCCCTGACAGTGCGGACTGGCTTAATGAGCTATTCCTGCACCATTTCTGGCACTCTGAGTCGCCTGGTGGTTCAGGAGTTAGAGTCACATTGACTAAGGAGGGCCAAGGATGACAATGTAGCTTGAGGGACCGACTCAGTTACCTCCTTGAAGCTTGAAGAGGGCGATGAGTGTGTGGACCATAGGTCCAACCATGCTCGGGATGGAGGGTGCCGCACCTTCTGAGTGAGGGCATCCCTGGATTAAGGGGGGCCCATGAGTGCTGTGAGGGGACAAACACCCACTCATCTCCCTGTAGGACCGAGGGCTGGGGCGGGGAAAGCTGCAGGCTCCCCCGGGCTGAGCGGGACGACTCGGCAGCCGTCGGTCCTGACAAGGAGGCCGTTGTGACCGTGGAGGTCACCTGTGGGGTGACAGAGGACCGATTTGTGGACTGAGTGGCAGTATTGGCCGAGGAGCTCGACCTGACCGACAAGAAATCGATCCCACTAGTCGAGGCCGTGTGTGTCACCCTGTGAGATGCGCTGGGTGGGATCCTGGGGGTGGGAGGGGGGAGGACGAGGGGTTGGCCACTTGTCCTCCCGGCAACCCAGCGTGCACCATAGGTGCGCCCCAGTACGGGTAGAATGGGGGCAACCACCCGTGGGCGCCAGCCATCCTGTGACCCCAACCCCAAGGGTCACTGACACCTTGACCTCCATGAAGGGAAAAACCTGGTCAAGTTGGAGAGAGGTCAGGTCCGACCTGGGTGTCAGTCCCGCCAGAAGACGAGCGGGCTGACTGCCCAGAACCGCCTGACACGCGCGGGCCTCCCCCAGCAGGGGAGACTGGCCGGATAGCGGGAAGACCTGCAGAGCAGGTGGCCACGCGCCCCAAATCCCCTCCTGTGAGGAGACTGGGGTGGCTTGGCCCGGGGTGGGCAAAGTAGAGGTCCTCCCCCCCAAGCCCCCCGCCCTCCCCCCGAGCCAAAACTTTCTCCCCCACAGATGGAGGTGGGGGAGGGGGCTCGGCAGTGAAGGGGGGAGGGGAATGGAGCCCCTGAGGGCCGTCTCAGCGTGGGGACCAGGGTAACGGCCAGGCACGGCCTCCACTTCAGAGTTCGTGCCTTGCCCCGAGTCCCCACCGCCAGGAGAGGATTTGCCACTCCCCCTCTCCCTGCCTCGCGCTGGGACACCTCGGGAGGCGACGCTCGTACCCCTTTGCCCCCCGGTCCTCTTCATGACCGTTTTAATGGGACGAGAGTCGCCTTCGTGATCCGCGTCAAAAGACGCATCGGGAAAAACCATGAGCTCCGGGCCTGGGAGAGTCTCTTGCCGGGTCTCGACCCCAGCATCATGGTTTCTGCCGTCGTGGGATGACGTCGAAGGCCCGCCCGTCCGTCCCTGCGTCTCTGCCGTGGTTCTCATAGAATAGAACAGAACAGGATAGAATAGAATGTTTTTATTACCAAGTGTACCGGGGTCACAGGAATATTGGGGGGTGGGGGGGGATAGTACATAACAAGGTACGAACATAAATCGAAAATCATACACAAACACAGATACAGTAGAAATAAGATACATACATGTGCATATCAATATAAAAACTTGTGCATACTCACGCATGCACGCACTGTATACACACACACACACACACACACACACACACACACACACACAAACACACACACACGTTTGAACAGAAGCTGCATATAACATGTGGATGGGGCTGGTGACTAGATATTCAGGTAGATGGTTGTTGGTTGCACAATTCTATTTATCACACTGGATTTGTTCGAGAGACAGGGCATTGACTTCTTTGGGGAAAAAGCTATTGGCGAAGCGATTGGTTTTCGTCCTTAGTACTTCTGTACCGTCGACCAGAGGGGAGCATCTCAAAAATCCCAAAAGCTGGATGTGATTCGTCCTGGCTGATTGATTTTGCTTACCTGAGTAGCCGCTTATAATATATGTCTTCTAGAGAAGGTAGATCAGCCACGGTAATCTTGGTGGCAGTTTTTACGATTCTGTTAAGCCTTGGAAATGTTACCGTACCAAACAGTAATAGCAAACGTTAGCACACTTTCAATGACTGCTCGGTAGAAACCAACCATGATTTCTTTTTTAATTCCGAACTTTTTGAGGCGCCGAAGAAAGTACAGGCGCTGTTGTGCTTTCTTAACAATTTTTTCCGTATTTTTCTCCCATTTCAAATCGTTGGAAATGATCAGTCCGAGAAATTTAAAGTCGCTGATGATCTCTACTTGCTTGTCTTCAGTGACAAGTGGTAAGGGGTCAGATCTGGTCTTCCTGAAATCTAGAATTAATTATTTGGTTTTTGATACATTGAGTTCTAAGTTGTTTTGATCACACCAGCTGACAAGTTCATGTAATTCTTCCCTATGGGGCATTATTACCTCCATGGCCACGGAATGATTCAGCGCTTGTAGCTTTTAGAGGCGTTTGATTGGCGAAGAGCGAACCGGGCAAGACGGGGTGTCTTTTCACCGCAACACGTTACCTGTCTGTATTATACCTTTCTCCCAGTTCACTGTGTTGTGTGTGGGTGAGGTGAGGTGAGAGTGGTTGTTCCTGACACATTGCGCAGAACGACTGAAAGACAACGGAAAGGTGAGAAGAGAAAAACCCTACGATAACGAAGGAGCAGTACACAGCACGAAGCAATGAATAGATGAATAAAGAAACGTGTGAAATATATGAAAGGATAATGAATAAATACATAATAAATAAGTAAATAAATAAATAGTCATGACTGAATAGAAAGGGAGACAACCAACACACTACCCAGTCACTCTGCAGGGAGGAGAGAGGGGGAGGAGCTGAGGGGGCGGGGAGGGGGGGGGCGGTTCACCTTCTTCTTCTTCTTTCCGTTACACGACCGACATCGACTTGCCGATGACTCTGTCGTGGTTCATGCAATGCAGGGTGTCTCCATAACCCACCGAACACTGACATGGGTTACAAGATCTTTAACGTGCGTATTTGATCCTCTGCGTGCGTATACACACGAAGGGGGTTCAGGCACTAGCAGGTCTGCACATATGTTGACCTGGGAGATCGGAAAAATCTCCACCTTTTACTCACCAGGCGCTGTTACCGTGATTCGAACCCGGTACCCTCAGATTGAAAGTCCAACGCTTAAACTGACCACTCGGCTACTGCGCCCGTTGACACTGACTTCAGGAGTGCTGGTACCAAGACATTCAACATTCTTATTTTTTCTTCACAGAAAACTTGTACGTTTCTAACCCCCCCCCTCGCCTCCCTCTCCATCCCCGCACCCCCCCCCCCCCCTCCCCGCTCCCCATCCGCCCTCTCTCTCTCTGTGACGAGAGCAGCACACACACACACATACATTATATTAATGCGAGCATTAGTCATTAATCAAATCATGTTGTTTATTGCCCAGCCGACCACAAAGGCCATATCTGGGCTGGAATATTACTAAACTGAAGACGACTGTAAACAGCATTACTAAACTGAAGACGACTGTAAACAGCATTACTAAACTGAAGACGACTGTAAACAGCATTACTAAACTGAAGACGACTGTAAACAGCATTACTGAACTGAAGGCGACTGTAAATATAAACATCAAAACAAGATATAAATATAGTCATAAACAATCATCAAAACACAGACTCCTTCCTGCTCAACCGGAACAATCACACACACATGCACGCGCACACACACATATCCACACGTTTGTGTGCGTGCGAGCCGCGAACGCTCTGAGACTGACATGCACACACGTGCGCGCCCACACTTCAAAGTAGTTATACATTGTGATTATGTACAATTTAAGAAAAATGCATTAATACCTCACAAATACACAAGCTTCCCTTTCCCTTTCTCTGTCTCTCTCTCTCAATGGAATGAGAGACTGAACGGCCTGCAAAGTGTGTAAAGATAGTAGGAGGGGAGTGAACGCTGGAATCACCGTGTGTCCGTGTCAGTCAGCCTGCACGTGATTTTCGTGATGAAAGCGGTGTGTGAGAGGTTTGCTGGGGACAATATGTGTTGTGCTTCGTTTCCTGTTAATGTTTCCTGAAGCTGAGCATGTGCCTGACAGTGGGGAGAACGATGATTTACCGGATGACACAAAATGAACCAAAGAAACTCTCTTGTCTGCTCTGGAATGTAAACGGTCTTTTATCAAAATTACACGATAACGAGTTTGTTTCTTTTGTTTGTTCATCTGATTTTATTTGTTGAGTAGAAACGTTTCTTGATGATTTCACAACTTTTTTTTTTTTCATTTTTTTTTTTCAAAAGTTTCTATATACCGGCTGTGAAATTCACAACAAAATGGAGGCGATCTGGAGGAATGTTATGTCTTGTTCAAAATGTGTACTTGCCTTTTGTGAAACAGGTTTCTGTTTAATCCTATAATTTTTGTGCATTTATTATTGGTCGATTTCTGTTTGGTACCGCCTGTGATGTACTGCCTGTGATGTACTGTACTGGTACTGCCTGTGATGTATTGCCTGTGATGTACTGTACTGGTACTGCCTGTGATGTATTGCCTGTGATATACTGTACTGGTACTGCCTGTGATGTATTGCCTGTGATGTACTGTACTGGTACTGCCTGTGATGTATTGCCTGTGATATACTGTACTGGTACTGCCTGTGATGTATTGGCCTGTGATGTACTGTACTGGTACTGCCTGTGATGTATTGCCTGTGATGTACTGTATGTATGCTGCCACGTGCCTCCTGTGGGTTCACCTTATTCTTTTGACAGTGAAAACGGAATTGCCTTACTAGTACATTGTCTGGCTGTTAACTTGTGGCCAGGATGTACATAATGTGTGGTGATTTAAACAGTAGAGTGTCCAGTATTTCTCATCATTGTCACGACATTAGTATTGTGTGGTGATTTAAACAGTACATTGTCCAGTATTTCTCATCATTGTCACGACATTAGTATTGTGTGGTGATTTAAACAGTAGATTGTCCATTATTTCTCATCATTGTCACGACATTAGTATTGTGTGGTGATTTAAACAGTAGATTGTCCAGTATATCTCGTCATGTCACGACATTAGTATTGTGTGGTGATTTAAACAGTAGATTGTCCATTATTTCTCATCATTGTCACGACATTAGTATTGTGTGGTGATTTAAACAGAGTGTCCAGTATTTCTCATCATGTCACGACATTAGTATTGTGTGGTGATTTAAACAGAGTGTCCAGTATTTCTCATCATGTCACGACATTAGTATTGTGTGGTGATTTAAACAGAGTGTCCAGTATTTCTCATCATGTCACGACATTAGTATTGTGTGGTGATTTAAACAGAGTGTCCAGTATTTCTCATCATGTCACGACATTAGTATTGTGTGGTGATTTAAACAGTAGATTGTCCATTATTTCTCATCATGTCACGACATTAGTATTGTGTGGTGATTTAAACAGAGTGTCCAGTATTTCTCATCATGTCACGACATTAGTATTGTGTGGTAGTATATCTCATCATTGTCACGACATTAGCATTGTGTGGTGATTTAAAGAGAGTGTCCATTATTTCTCATCATTGTCACGACATCAGTATTGTGTGGTGATTTAAACAGTAGAGAGTCCAGTATTTCTCATCATGTCACGACATTAGTATTGTGTGGTGATTTAAACAGTAGATTGTCCATTATTTCTCATCATTGTCACGACATTAGTATTGTGTGGTGATTTAAACAGTAGAGAGTCCAGTATTTCTCATCATTGTCACGACATTAGATAATGGGATGAAAAACGGTTTTAACAATGTGGATTGTAATAACACTTGTTTAGATAATGATATATCTGACACAGAAGTTATAAAAGCGTGCCAAAAATTGAAGAACAACAAATCACCGGGCATAGACGGTATCAGAAATGAGATAATTAAAGCTGTTTTACCGGACTTACTTCCTACAATTAAAACAGTACTTAATTACATTCTAAAAACTGGATGTTATCCGGATTTGTGGAAAAATGGGATATCTATCCCAATTCATAAAGAGGGAGATAAATCAAACCCAAATAACTACAGAGGAATAACTATCAATTGTTCTTTAAGCAATCTACTTTGTCTAATCCTCAACAGCAGATTAAATGATTATTTAGAATCAAACAATTTACTTGCAAAAGAACAAGCTGGATTTAGAAAAGGTTTTAGAACTACAGACCATATTTTTGTTTTTAAAAAAATTGTTGATTACACCATGAAAAATAGAACGGACAGATTATACGCATGTTTCGTGGATTTCAAAAAAGCGTTTGATAGCATTTCACATGCAGGTATGTTCACAAAACTTTAAAAAAATCGGTATACGAGGTAGGTGCTTCAATTTAATAAAAAGTTTGTATACAGACACAAAAGTCTGCACCCGTAATGAAAATGGATTCTCCCCTTCAATCTATGTTCGAAGAGGAGTACTACAGGGAAATACACTGAGCCCCACGTTATTCAATATATTTATAAATGATATTGTTGACTGGCTCCCAGATACCGATTCGCCAACAGTTAGTCATTCTCAAAACAAAAGTATCTCTTGTCTTTTATATGCTGATGACTTAGTATTACTTTCAAAATCTAAACATGGCCTACAGCTGAAACTAAACCAGTTACATTTATATTGTAAACAATGGGGTATTGAAATCAATAGAGGCAAAACAAAAGTTGTCATATTTTCGAGATCAGAACCACGAGCTCGAATGTTTTTTAAATGTGGAACAGAAGTTATAGAAACAACTGAACAATATAAATACCTGGGAATAATATTCCATAAATCAGGCAGTTTTGAAAAGGCTATGGAACATCTGGCAAAACAAGGTAATAAAGCTTCTCATATTCTTAAAAGATCTTTCAAGAATGAAAACATAAGCATACATATAATATCAAAATTATTTGATAGTCTCGTTTCACCAATACTAACGTATGGAGCAGAAATATGGTTCCCCACTTGTGAAAAAGCAGATGCTACCTTTACCTTTGACAAACTATATAACCATTGTCTAATGAACAAATTTCCTCATGAGCATGTTCATCTAAACTTTTTAAAACAAATACTGGGTGTCCACAAAAAAAGCCACAAATTTAGCAATACTTGGTGAAATAGGTAAATACCCCTTAAGTTTAAAAGTGATTTGTCAGATAATAAAATTTTGGTTTCACATAACACAGGCACGAGAAAATTCGTATATCAAAATTGTGTATGATGATATGCTTACAGAGGAAACAAAACAGCGAACATGGATTAATTTCGTTGAAATTATATTACAGAATCTTGGTTTAGGACACGTTTGGAATAATCAGTCAACATTCAATATTCATAGACTTAGCCACGTTATAATGAATAAACTAGAATATGGATATGTTTTATTCTGGAAGAGAAACAAATCTGAAAATAAATCTAAACTACTATTCTATAATAAAGTTACTCGTGAATACTGAACCGAGCCTTATTTGCTTGAAGGATATCTTAATTATAATCAAAAACAATCATTGTGCAAATTAAGAATATCCTGTCATGATTTAGCAATAGAAAAAGGTCGATATTTCAACATTCCAAAAGAAAGGAGACTATGTTTACAATGTCAAACAATAGAGGATGAATTTCATTTCTTAGATGACTGCGAATTATACAAAGAAATTAGAATAGAATTCATACAAAAAATTCAAAATTACATTCCAAATATTATTAAACCCAGTCAGCTAATACTGGAAGACAAACTTGTGGGACTGTTTGGGAAATTTGTCAGTAACTGCTGTCAAAAACGCCATAGCGTGCAAGAGTGATTCAATGTCTTGTTCAGCATTTATCTTTTCTTTTTTTTCTTTTTCTTTTTTTTGTGCGTGGTTTCATGTAACTTTGCATGCGTGTCTTATAAACCTTGTTCAGGTTTCATTGACATTAAAATTGATTCTGATTCTGATTCTGATTCATAAGCGTCTCATTGCAAAGATGCAATCATATGGAATAACCGGAGGCGTATCAGCATGGGTGTCAAATTTCCTGAAAGCCAGAACCGAAAGGGTTAGAGTTGGGAATACTTATTCCTCAGAAACCAAAGTTTCAAGAAGTATTCTTGGCCCCATTCTATTTACAACATATATTAATGACCTACCAGACATGGTTATTAGCACATGCAAAATCTTTGCGGGTGATACTAAAATTTATAACCTGAGCAGCCATAAATATACATTACAGACAGATATAGATAAGCCAATAGACTGGACAAGCACATGGAACCTTTATTTGAATGCAGATAAATGTAAGTTAAGTATTACATGTTGGGAAGAACAACCCCCAGAGTGATTACGATATGAGACTCACAGATGGGCAGAAGAGTCTAAGAAAATGTTCAGAAGAAAAAGACTTGAGAGTTATCTTTGATCATGATTTAAGATTTGATAGATACATTCATTATATGTAATATTAATGGTAAACAGAGTATTCGGGATTATAAAAAGAACTTTCTCATATAATGGACAGTGACACTTTTGTTAGATTATTCAAGACGCTAGTAAGACCACACATCGAATATGGAAAGGTTACTTGGTGCCCGCTATACAAAAAGCAATCTGTTGCGGTTGAAAAAGTTCAAAGAAGGGCGACAAGGTTTGTTGGTGGATTGCAGAATAAAACATGTGAAGAAAGACTGAAATGACTTAATTTGCCATCTTTGAAATTTCGTAGGATTAGAGGAGATCTTATTCAAACACATAAAATACTGAATAATATTGATTAACTAGACAAAGATTTTTTTTTTTAACTTTCACGGACATTACAAGGAATACCACTGACAAACTATTAAGTATTCAAGAATTAACGTTCGAAAAAAAAAGTTTTAGTAACAGAATTGTACCATACTGGAATACATTACCTTTGGATGTTAAGATGGCTAACAAAGTTAACACTTTTTATAAAAAAAATAAAATAAAATAAATTCCTAGAACAGGTAAATAGTATCAGCAAATTGAAATTCATTTATGATGAATGATAAAAATATTTAAAAAAATAATGATAAAATAAAGAAAAAGAAAATTTTACTACTGTTACTCCTGAGCAAGTGTACTGGTAACTCAAAATAATATTTTTTGTTAGACTGGGACTAAAATTTTTTTTTAAAGCCGAAAGGCTTATAAACGTCCCAAAAACTGAACTGAACTGAACCACATAGTGTAACGTTGTGTACGAACTGACAAATGAACCAATATTCAGTAACAGTGGCGTTATGCGATGTTTTTATCCTCAACCACTTGCGCACACACACAAAAATGTCAGTGTTTCGCTTTTATTATACTAAAACGGTCAACTTGTAAATTAGAATTAAATAAGGCGAGCAGAAATGAGAGAGAAAATGAGAAGGAAAGTATGTATCTTCATTATAACCCCCCCAACACACACACACACCTTAATCAACATACTATAAAGGGAGAACACCCTAAGCTGACGTTGCGGAAAAACAGGAAGAGGATAAGCAAACCATCACAAGATATTGGTTATCGGACTGGTGAGTCAAGACCTTTTCTTTCTTCGTCAGCATCCATTTCTAAATGAATGAATTATAATGTTTGGAATCCACAGTATTCTCCTCAAGACGGAATGAATAGTGTTAACAAGGCGTGGACGTTCACTCCGCTAGTCACACTGAGGAGTGAAGGGGAATGATGTGTGCATGAATAGCTTATTTTACTGGTATCCTCAGTTCAGGGATCTGTTTCAGAGACAGTGTCCATGCACCGATGAAATATTACCAGTAGTAGTTGTAATCCATTTTCGGTGGTGTTCGATTCTATTCTGAGGGTTATGTAGCCTATCCAATATAACATCCAATAACTTGCGATATGTTAAAGTCTCACATTCCTGAACTGAAATCATCTTCAGTGTTGACGATCTTAAGCAGTCCATTGCTAATGTATGACTTTTTCAACTCATTGTTAAATAGTCCAATTGGTTCGCTGTTATAGTTAGTTTTTCATTAGAAATATGTTATATTGTTATGTTTTTGTTGTTGTTGTTGTTTTGTTTTTTGTTGTTTTTTTAAGTTTTGTTTTGTTGTTTTTGTTGGGTTT
Organism: Babylonia areolata; assembly: GCF_041734735.1. Taxonomy (NCBI): domain Eukaryota; kingdom Metazoa; phylum Mollusca; class Gastropoda; order Neogastropoda; family Buccinidae; genus Babylonia; species Babylonia areolata. Next base: position 1,206,620 of record NC_134909.1, read on the forward strand.
TTTTTAACAAAACTTAAATCAATCATTTTCTATATGTAACACACACACACACACACACACACACACTTTCACTTACTCCATGCCTACACAGTAATACCCCCACCCCCACCCCACCCCCACTTCCTCCACCAACTCAATTTTTTTCCTACACTCATCTAGATATCTAATATCAAAGTGAAAAGACGTTAAACTAAAGAACAAACGAACAAAGAATTTAAAATACGAGTCTGTGAGATAAGACAACACATTATTGGCCTAACCAAAACAATTCCAAAAAACTAAAGATACCTATTCAATCATCAATGTAAAAGAGCACAGCAGTATCCCAAATTACGATCTTTTCACAAATACAAATGAAAAGAGAGTTGAAGCCCTGTACTTACACAAATCACTTAAAGCCCAGGAATATGCTATTCTAACAAAGTCTGCTTTTGAAGAAAGCGTATGGTGTGAATTTAAAAGAGCAAATGATGATACAGTATTAATTGGGTGTGTTTATACAAAAGTCCAAATTCACCAGAACAGAATATTGAAGAGTTATTTGAACTGTTAAAATCTAAAGAATTGACAAATTTTGAAGTTAAAAAGCATTATATAATGTTATTATATAACAGCAATAGTATTTTACACCAAAATTAAACATAAACAATTAAAATAACATAACTATCAGAAACAGAATACAAACTGTATGAAACACAACATAAATGATTTAAAGACACTAATACTTAAATCTATGGATAAATTTATACTGAAAGTGCAGGTAGATAAGAAAAGAAATTAAGACCCTTAAGGATAAACGAAAAATAATGAGAAGCATCAAAAAGAAATATAAATTATATAAGCGTTTCTTAAGAACAAAAGCAGGTTACTCCTATTTATGTTATGTAACAGAAAGGAATAAATGCTGTAAATTATTATTTTTTTAAAGCTGAAGAAAAAAAAAAGCGTACGAAAGAAACATAGCAAAAAACTGTAAATATAGCCCAAGAATGTTTTGGAAGTATGTACAGGAAAAAACAAAACTAAGAACAGGAATAGGAGTACTGAAAAAAGAAGATGGTAGTTTAGCAGAAATAGACAGGGAAAAAGCAGAAATTTTAAATGAATTCTTTGCAAGTGTTTTTACAAAAAAGAGACTGTTAAAAATTTACCTAACCTTGGAGAAAGCTCCAGATCGAGAAATATTGATGTATGCGATCTAAGGGTCACCCCTATGGCAGTGGAAAATAAATTAAAGCTTTAGACCCATATGAAGCACAAGGACCAGACCAAATACTTTCAAGGCTCCTAAAACAATTGAGTAGAGTTGGCTATTCCACTGAGTATTATTTATAATAAGTCACTTGAAAGTGCTTCCATACCAAACGACTGGAAGATGGCTGAGATAACAGCTGTTTACAAGAAGGGGTCAAAACAAGACCCAGGCAATTATAGGCCTGTGAGCCTAACATGTATAGTGTGAAAAATTTTAGAATCTTTTATTACAGATGCAACGATTTCACATATGAAAGTAAATAACCTTCATGTAAAATGTCAGTATGGCTTTAGACAGAATAAATCATGTCAAACTCTACCACACTAGTGCGATCTCCATTTTTTTCTGCAAATGAGAACATAGATCATAGAAAAGTAGCTGCAGTTCTGTAAAGAACTATTGTAAAGCGCATAGAGCTTCAAGAATATGCGCCATAGCAAGATGTCTTAATAAAAAATAATTAATAAATAAACAGATTGATGATTGATATTAATACACAGTAGATCTTTTCAAACATTTGACTGATTTTGACTTTCACCTAGTTTCAGGTATCGATCCCAGGAAAAATGGATCTAAGACGAGTTAAAGATGAAGACAAATTGGAGCTGTGTCGGAAATACTGGATTGGTATGTGATATCTATGTATCTACCTATCTATATCTATCCATCTGTCTGTCTATTGCATTGTATTGCACTATGTGTTTTGTCACAACAGGTTCTCTCTCTAAAATCTGGGCAGCCTCCTCACAGCCTTTCATGTACTTTATGTCTGCAGTCAGTACAGTTTACCGTCAAAGTGCACTTTATGTCTGCAGTCAGTACAGTTTACCGTCAAAGTGCACTTTATGTCTGCAGTCAGTACAGTTTACCGTCAAAGTGCACTTTATGTCTGCAGTCAGTACAGTTTACCGTCAAAGTGCACTTTTCCACAGAATTTTGCCAGGGTCAGCCCTTTTGTTGCCGTGGATTGGTTTATTACATGTTTTCGTATGATGGCTTGCAGCATATGGAACCTCATTTTATCATTCTATCAGAATACATATATATGTATGTGTGTGTATGTATAGTATATATATATATTGATATTCGGCTTTCAATGAAGCACCCCCTAATGGCACCCAGCTATGGAGGAGAATGACCCATGTATAGGGTCACTAGTCAGTCACTGAAAGTTGAATATCCTCAAGGCCTGACTAAGCACGTTGGGTTACGCTGCTGGTCAGGCATCTGCTTGGCAGATGTGGTGTAGCGTATATGGATTTGTCCGAATGCAGTGACGCCTCCTTGAGCTAATGAAACTGAAACTGAATATCAAGAAATGATGGAATATTAGGACACACACCGACAGATAAGCCTGCCTGCCTACTCGTCCGTTGGTCCGACGGGAGATTCCATCATTTCTTGATGTTCAACTTTCAATGAGGCACCCCCTAATGGCACCCAGCTATGGAGAATGACCCATATATATGTATATATATATATATATATATATATATATATATATATATAGTGAGAGAGGAGAGCGAGAGAGAGAAATGCATCGGTAAACACAGTTGAAAATTGAAGAAAAAAAAGATCATCATTATTTGATTGCAGAAGTTTGAATTAATCAGCTGTAGTTCTTGATGGGAGCACACCCTGTAGCAGTACGTTAATTTTTTAAGCATTGAAAATAATGAAATGGGAGATGAGGGGTGCTATAGCCGAGTGGTTAACTCACTCGGGACGACAAGTTTTCTCCCTTGCTTTTCCCCACAGACGGCCCATTTGTAAGGGTTAGGAAAAAAATTACAAAAAATACAAAATACTGTGTAAGAAAATGAAATGTTCAGAACTGGTTTATTACGTGTTGAGCTATTACATGTAAAAAAATCAAATATCACATCTTATTTTTACAGTTTTGCCATATGTAGAAAATACTGTCAATTTTTCACCCCGAATCACTATACCCATGCTCGCTTTCTGCATTAAATTCGCTTTCTTCTTCATCATCATCCACCTCTTCAATGTCCAACCCTTCAGTTTGTAGCATTTCAAGTACTTCGGCAACCCTAAAACATTGCCGTCACTGCCTTGTTCGCTTCACAACATTCTGAGAAGAGGCCGCTTTGCTAACAGGCTGGCACGCGAGCAGATGACCGGTCAGTGACTTTGTCAGCGTGTGTGCGAGACAGGCCACACATCCCATATTAACCAATCATACTGTTCGATTGTGGAGTGACCCAGAATAGCGCACTCTGCTTGGCTGATCACAAAATCACGTGTACAGCGCATGATGGAATTTTACTTTCGGAGAATGCTATTCCATTCCTTCGTCCGAAACCGAATATGTTTTGTGTAGGAATGCGTGAGCATTCCTTCGTCCGGAAAGAGTTAAAGCGTTGGACTTTCAGTCTGATAGTCCTGGGTTCGAATCTCGGAAACGGCGCCTGGCAGGTAAAGGGTGGAGATTTTTCCAATCTCCCAGGTCAACATTATGTGCAGACCTGCTTGTGCCTGAACCCCCTTCATGTGTATACACATGCAGAAGATCAAATATGCACATTAAAGATCCTTGTAATCCATGTCAGCGTTTGGTAAGTTAGGGAAAACAAGAGCATACCCAGCATGCACACCCACGAAAGCAGAGTATGGCTGCCTTCATGGCGGGGTTAAAATGGTCATACACGTAAAAGCCCACTCATGTTTAGATATATACGAGTGAATGTGGGAGTTGTAGCCCTTGTGTGTGTGTCACCAGTCAGAATTGTGCTGCATGCTCTGAAACTCTGTGTGTGTGTGTGTGGCTTTGAATTGTGTCACCAGTCAGTCATTGTGTAGCATGCTGTAATACTGTGTTGTGTGTGTGTAGGTGGCTTTGAATTGTGTCACCAGTCATTGTGTAGCATGCTGTAATACTGTGTTGTGTGTGTAGGTGGCTTAGAATTGTGTCACCAGTCATTGTGTAGCATGCTGTAATACTGTGTTGTGTGTGTGTAGGTGGCTTAGAATTGTGTCACCAGTCATTGTGTAGCATGCTGTAATACTGTGTTGTGTGTGTGTAGGTGGCTTAGAATTGTGTCACCAGTCATTGTGTAGCATGCTGTAATACTGTGTTGTGTGTGTGCAGGTGGCTTTGAATTGTGTCACCAGTCATTGTGTAGCATGCTGTAATACTGTGTTGTGTGTGTGTAGGTGGCTTTGAATTGTGTCACCTGTCAGTCATTGTGTAGCATGCTGTAATACTGTGTTGTGTGTGTGTAGGTGGCTTAGAATTGTGTCACCAGTCATTGTGTAGCATGCTGTAATACTGTGTTGTGTGTGTGTAGGTGGCTTTGAAATGTGTCACCAGTCATTGTGTAGCATGCTGTAATACTGTGTTGTGTGTGTGCAGGTGGCTTTGAAATGTGTCACCAGTCATTGTGTAGCATGCTGTAATACTGTGTTGTGTGTGTGCAGGTGGCTTAGAATTGTGTCACCAGTCATTGTGTAGCATGCTGTAATACTGTGTTGTGTGTGTGCAGGTGGCTTTGAATTGTGTCACCAGTCATTGTGTAGCATGCTGTAATACTGTGTTGTGTGTGTGTAGGTGGCTTAGAATTGTGTCACCAGTCATTGTGTAGCATGCTGTAATACTGTGTTGTGTGTGTGTAGGTGGCTTAGAATTGTGTCACCAGTCATTGTGTAGCATGCTGTAATACTGTGTTGTGTGTGTGTAGGTGGCTTAGAATTGTGTCACCAGTCATTGTGTAGCATGCTGTAATACTGTGTTGTGTGTGTGCAGGTGGCTTTGAATTGTGTCACCAGTCATTGTGTAGCATGCTGTAATACTGTGTTGTGTGTGTGCAGGTGGCTTTGAATTGTGTCACCATTGTGTAGCATGCTGTAATACTGTGTTGTGTGTGTGCAGGTGGCTTTGAATTGTGTCACCATTGTGTAGCATGCTGTAATACTGTGTTGTGTGTGTGCAGGTGGCTTTGCCTTGCTTCCCTTTCTGTGGTTTGTCAACTCAGTGTGGTTTTTCAACGAGGCCTTCCGCAAACCTCCCTACGACCAGCAGAAAATGATCCGCACATGTGAGTTGTTTTTGTGTTTTGTTTTTGTTTGTTTCTGTGGGGTTTTTTTTTTTTTTTTTTGATTGGTGAAGAAAAGGTTGGACATGGTGGTTTGTGGATGATGTGGTGATGTTTGGTAATGCATGGTGTGTGTGGATGATGTGGTGATGCGTGGTGTGTGGGTGATGTGGTGATGCATGGTGTGTGGATGATGTGTGATGTGGTAAGATGTGGTGATGCATGGTGTGTGGATGATGTGGTGATGCATGGTGTGTGGATGTGATGCATGGTGTGTGTGGATGATGTAGTGGTGTGTGTGTGTGTGTGTGGATGATGTGGTGTGTGTGTGTGTGTGGATGATGTGTGACAAACGTGCAATGGTCCATCGGCCGGGTGGTGGCCTGGGTCACTGTCTTCACTGTGTGTTGATGTTGATGTGACAGACGTGATACGGTCCATGCTGGGCAGTGGTGTGGATGGGACTGGTGGTGGCCTGGGTCACTGTCTTCACTGTGTGTTGATGTTGATGTTGATGTGACAGACGTGATACGGTCCATGCTGGGCACAGTGGTGTGGATGGGACTGGTGGTGGCCTAGGTCACTGTCTTCACTGTGTGTTGATGTTGATGTTGATGTGACAGACGTGATACGGTCCATGCTGGGCACAGTGGTGTGGATGGGACTGGTGGTGGCCTGGGTCACTGTCTTCACTGTGTGTTGATGTTGATGTTGATGTGACAGACGTGATACGGTCCATGCTGGGCACAGTGGTGTGGATGGGACTGGTGGTGGCCTGGGTCACTGTCTTCACTGTGTGTTGATGTTGATGTTGATGTGACAGACGTGATACGGTCCATGCTGGGCACAGTGGTGTGGATGGGACTGGTGGTGGCCTAGGTCACTGTCTTCACTGTGTGATGTTGATGTTGATGTGACAGACGTGATACGGTCCATGCTGGGCAGTGGTGTGGATGGGACTGGTGGTGACCTGGGTCATTGTCTTCACTGTGTGTTGATGTTGATGTTGATGTTGATGTGACAGACGTGATACGGTCCATGCTGGGCACAGTGGTGTGGATGGGACTGGTGGTGGCCTGGGTCACTGTCTTCACTGTGTGTTGATGTTGATGTTGATGTGACAGACGTGATACGGTCCATGCTGGGCACAGTGGTGTGGATGGGACTGGTGGTGGCCTGGGTCACTGTCTTCACTGTGTGTTGATGTTGATGTTGATGTGACAGACGTGATACGGTCCATGCTGGGCAGTGGTGTGGATGGGACTGGTGGTGGCCTGGGTCATTGTCTTCACTGTGTGTTGATGTTGATGTTGATGTTGATGTGACAGACGTGATACGGTCCATGCTGGGCACAGTGGTGTGGATGGGACTGGTGGTGGCCTGGGTCACTGTCTTCACTGTGTGTTGATGTTGATGTGACAGACGTGATACGGTCCATGCTGGGCAGTGGTGTGGATGGGACTGGTGGTGGCCTGGGTCACTGTCTTCACTGTGTGTTGATGTTGATGTTGATGTTGATGTGACAGACGTGATACGGTCCATGCTGGGCAGTGGTGTGGATGGGACTGGTGGTGGCCTGGGTCACTGTCTTCACTGTGTGTTGATGTTGATGTGACAGACGTGATACGGTCCATGCTGGGCACAGTGGTGTGGATGGGACTGGTGGTGACCTGGGTCACTGTCTTCCAGCTGAACCGTAGTTCCTGGGGCGCCACCGCCGACTACATGTCCTTCATCATCCCCAAGGGATACGCCTGACCCCTGACCCCACTGCCCTTGACCTCACTTCATGATGCTATTCTGTGTGTGTGTGTGTTGAGTATGTGTTTAAGGTTAGGGTGTACTGTTGATTTGAGAGACAGGTCTTTCCCCGCTGTACGTAGACCTGTGTGAGTGTGATATGACGCTGTGTGCAGAACAACTGTTCTTCAAAGGACCAAGATTACAAAGAGTGAATGCAGTGTAGAGTGTGTGTCTGTGCCAGTGTTTTACGCCTGTTTTGATTTCATTGGAATAAAAATGTATTTATTTTGAAATCAACTCTGTTTTTGTTTGTGTCGATATGCAAGACCAGCTCAGCAGATCTGAAACTGTGAAGATTGTAGTGAAACATCAGACAGAAACATTGAAGAGAAAGTGATCACTGTCTTTGAAGCAACAGGGTGCACCATCAGACCTGAGGACATTGAGGCTGTGTACAGAGTGGGACCCGAAAACAAAAATCAGAGAACCGGCAACACCAGTGACAGAAGCTTCTCTTCAAGTCGTCCGGTTATTGTGAAACTCAAGTCGAGAAAAACGAAAGCACTCATTCTGTCAAAGCGAAAACTTAAGACGATGTCAAACTGCATGACCATGTATGTGAACGTTGATGTTACTAAGTGGGGTGAGAAGAGAGACAAGATAAGGGAAGAAATATTTAACGAGTTCGCTTAAGTCTTCAGTCTCTCTCTCTCTTAGTAAACAGAAAACAGACACAAGGAATTTTCCCCCGAGCCAGTTATTAAAACAAAATGAAAAATGTTTTTTTTTTCATTCACTCACTCTCTTCACCTTGAAAGGAATTATTTCAAATTATGTTTCAAAAAAAAAAGAGGAACAAATGTCTTGACTGCCAGAAGTCATAATTCTCTCTGTGCACACTTGCTTGATCCAATCCCAGGATCGAACTCAGTCCTAGGCTGGCCAGTTTTGTCTACTCACAGTAAACATGTGTCAATGTCCACCCCACTCAACTCGTGGGACACTCGGGCACCACCTCCTCCGTTGAACACCAGTTCCACAAGAGGTCCCTCCACTCCATGGCCGATCAACATGGAGCCCTGATAACACTTTTTCCATGTTTTTAGCTCTTGGCACACTCCATTTAAATTCTTTCTTCACACTGAACGAGCATCCAGCTAATCCTCTTTAATGTTCCCCCTTTCATTTAACTGTCCCCTTATGTTATTTTCTTATATTTACTGTCCATTCACACCACTCATGCATTCATACCATTTTCCAATTAACAATACAATATTCATTTAAGAGTCACTACGTCTTATAAATTACATAAAAAGTATTAATTTATCAAAAGGCAAACATTTCAAAACCAACAGCAAAAACTACTAACTTCTCAAACTATTCAGTCATAAGTTGAATTTCGAATAAAATCATCCAGCATCTAACCATTGAATAAACAATGAAATAAAAACAGTGACTGGATTTGACTCAAAACCTGCTCACACTGTGAAGTCCAAATGAATTGTTTTCCACGTTTCCTTTTAAGCAGATTTGAAATGGGCACAGTCAACTCGGCGAAGTTGGGAACATATCTTCGATGATATCCCAGTAAACCAAGCAACGATCGAACCTGTTTGTTTGTAGTTGGTGTAGAAACCTGCAAAATCTTCACTTTCCCCTGCTCTGGCCTCAAGCAACCCTTTCTGACAGTGTGACCCAAGAACTCTAGTTCTTGAAATCCGGCACATACCTTTGAAGGTTGGACGGTGAGACCAAACCTCTCCAGAGTCTGTAAAACACCGCTGACATGATCAAGGTGACTGGACCAGTTGACGCTATCCACCAGGACATCATCAAAGAAATTCATGGCACTGAATCTTCCCAAGTTCAACATTCGCATCATTCTGGCAAATGTCGCTGGGGCTGAAACCAAACCAAACGGCATCCTGGTCCACTGGAATAGCCCCAAAGGAGTCTGAAATGCTGTCTTGGGCTTATCCTCGGTCTTCACCCTGATTTGCCAATAACCTTTGGCTAAGTCTATCTTTGTGAAGTATACTGCTGAAGCCAGGCGAACGAACAATTCGTCAATGTCAGAAATGGGCTCTGCATCGAAGATTGTTACCGTGCTAAGAGCGCGAAAATCACTGCCAACCCGTGTAGACCCATCCTTTTTCTTCACCTAAACCACAGGAGCACAGTCTGGAGATGAAGAAGGTTCGATGACACCCATCTCTAACATTGACCTAACTTCCTTCTCCAGAATCTCTTTGGAAGCAAAGGGAAGTGGATACTGCTTCCTGAAAACAGGTTCAAGTCTGTCGGAGTCTAATTTCATGTTCTAAGTCTCCAGTAAAAGAACCAGGATCAGTCGTCAGAATGGACGAACATGACAAAAAGACACTCTTCAATTGATCAAAGCCTTCCTGAAGTCCATATGTACAACAAATGTTTCAACACTTTCGAACTTTTCCAGTGTAAAATCATTCATCACCTCTAATAACTGTGTAACACAAGAACGTCCTGGTCTAAAACCATGTTGGCATTTAGAAAATAAGTCGTTGGTCATATGGTCTACAATGGTATCTCTAATAAATGACTCTAAAACTTTGCATAGAACACATGTAATGCTAACTGGTCTGTAATTTCCTGCTGAAGATTTATTTCCTTTTTTATATATGGCGGTTACATTTGCTTTTTTCCAATCTTGGGTGTTATTTCCTTTTTTATATATGGCGGTTACATTTGCTTTTTTCTAATCTTGGGGTAACCACCCTTTCTCTAATGATTTATTAAATAAAACAGATAATGGAACTGATAATTCTTTTGAGCTCCTTTCAAGACTCTTGGTGAAATAACGTCAGGTTCACCTGCTTATTAGGGTTGAGATTATTAAGCTTATTTTCAACTGCTTTTGGAGTTATCATATTTAATGTATATAATATAATCATTTAATGTAATACCATCTGATCTTGAGGCAGATTTTAAATGGGGAACATTATCTGTGTCTTCCCTTTTGAAAAAACACTAGAAAAAAAAATGTTAATGTTAAAAGACTTAATGATGTAACGTTGCAGGTAAAGGACTTTACGGAAAATGTTGTGTCCCACAGGGACTCGATAGTGGAAAGTTTCAGGTAAAAGACCTAACGGAAAACATGGTGTCCTGCGTGGACTGAACTAACATTAAGTTGCAGGTAAAACTTTGAGTGCTGGGGCCCGGCCAGTCTGGAGGAGTGGGGGGGGGGGGGGGGAGAATTTGAGAAACACCTTACAGTATTACAGCATGCTACACAATGACTGGGGACACAATTCTAAGCCACCTACACACACAACACAGTATTACAGCATGCTACACAATGACTGGGGACACAATTCTAAGCCACCTACACACACAACACAGTATTACAGCATGCTACACAATGACTGACAGGTGACACAATTCTAAGCCACCTGCACACACACAACACAGTATTACAGCATGCTACACAATGACTGGTGACACAATTCTAAGCCACCTACACACACACAACACAGTATTACAGCATGCTACACAATGACTGGTGACATAATTCTAAGCCACCTACACACACACAACACAGTATTACAGCATGCTACACAATGACTGGTGACACAATTCTAAGCCACCTACACACACACAACACAGTATTACAGCATGCTACACAATGACTGGTGACACAATTCTAAGCCACCTACACACACACAACACAGTATTACAGCATGCTACACAATGACTGGTGACACAATTCTAAGCCACCTACACACACACAACACACTATTACAGCATGCTACACAATGACTGGTGACACAATTCTAAGCCACCTACACACACACAACACAGTATTACAGCATGCTACCCAATGACTGGTGACACAATTCTAAGCCACCTACACACACACAACACAGTATTACAGCATGCTACACAATGACTGGTGACACAATTCTAAGCCACCTACACACACACAACACAGTATTACAGCATGCTACACAATGACTGGTGACACAATTCTAAGCCACCTACACACACACAACACAGTATTACAGCATGCTACACAATGACTGGTGACACAATTCTAAGCCACCTACACACACAACACAGTATTACAGCATGCTGGTGGTGGTGTGTCCATCGAGATCGATGATGACCATCGTTGTCATCCAGATGGGGGATGGGGGGAGGGCAGTGGTGGGGTGGGGGGAAGGATGCTCATGAATCTATCTGTGAGTGCGCAGATGGCTGAATAGTCCAATCTGCGCACGAAATGTTCGCTGACAGTTGGGGCAGACAAAGACAGGCATAGGATTGTCAGGGAGCTTGTTTGCCTGTGACTTTCTGGCCTGCCTCTTCTCAACAGCTGCAGCAGTCCTGTTGGCCTCGCCCAACTTGGCGCCTTTGTGCACAGCAGCGCGCCATCTGCCACGGTCCACTGCAGATTCCTCCCAGGAGTCAGGGTTGATATCAAACGCTTTCAGAGAGACTTTCAGTGTATCTCTGAAGCGCTTCTTCTGACCTCCGTGTGATCTCTTCCCTTGTTGCAGCTCGCCATAGAAGAGCCTTTTGGGCAGCCGATGGTCTGGCATGCGCGCCAGTGTCCAGCCCAGCGAAGCTGGGACTGCATCAGGATGGTGAAGATGCTGGGAAGGGGCTTTGCGAGCACCTCTGTGTCTGGGGTCCTGTCTTGCCACTTGATGTTCAGTAGCTTCCTGAGGCATGTTGTGTGGAAGTGGTTCAGCTTCTTGGCATGTCGTTGGTACACTGTCCAAGTTTCGCAGCCGTACAGTAGTGTGGGGAGAACTACTGCTCTGTAGACCTTTAGCTTGGTCTCAAGACTAATGCCTCTTCTGTTCCAGACATTTGCATTCAGTCTACCAAAAGTTGCGCTTGCTCTTGCAATCCTGACGTTCACTTCATCATCGATGGTCGCATTTCGTGACAGTGTGCTGCCAAGGTATGTGAACCGCTCCACCGCACTGAGTCTCTGACCGTTGACTGTGATGTTGGGCTCAATGTAGGGTTTCCCTGGGGCTGGCTGATGGAGAACTTCAGTTTTCCTCGTGCTGATGGTAAGGCCGAAGTTCCTGCTGGCAGTGGCAGACTTGTCGACGCTGAGTTGCATGTCAGCTTCAGATCCAGCGTTGAGGGCACAATCATCAGCAAACAAAAAGTCTCTGATGATGTCTGTCATGACCTTCGTTTTTGCTTGAAGCCTTCTGAGGTTAAACAGCTTGCCATCTGTTCGGTACTTTAGGCCGATTCCAACATCGCCATCTCTGAAGGCATCAGTAAGCATTGCAGAGAACATGAGGCTGAACAGCGTTGGAGCCAGGACGCAGCCTTGCTTGACACCATTTGTGACAGCAAAAGGAGCAGATGTTTCGCCATTGTCCTGGACTCGAGCCTGCATGCCTTCATGGAATTGGCTGACCAAGGAAATAAATTTCTGAGGGCATCCGTACTTGGCCATGATCTTCCACAGTCCCTCTCTACTCACGGTGTCGAAGGCCTTAGTGAGGTCGACATAGGTGGAGAACAGATCAGCATTTTGCTCCTGACATTTCTCTTGCAGCTGCCTTGCAGCAAACACCATGTCGGTGGTTCCGCGCTCTTTCCGGAATCCACATTGGCTCTCAGGCAGATGACCTTGGTCAAGGTGTGCTGTGAGGCGGTTTAGTAGGATCCTGGCAAGTATCTTGCCTGCGATGGAGAGCAAGGAAACGCCCTGATGGTTATCACAGGCTTGCCGGTTCCCCTTTCGCTTGTACAAGTGAATGATAGATGCATCTTTGAAATCCTGGGGGATCGTCTCTTCTTTCCACATGAGTGAGTACAGCTGATGAAGCTTCTCAGTCAGCACAGTGCCTCCATCCTTGTAGACCTCTGCTGGTATGGAGTCTGAGCCAGGTGCTTTGCCACTGGATAGCAGATGGATTGCTTTCTGGGTCTCAAGAAGTGTTGGCGGAGCGTCCAGTGCTTCGTTGGTGGGGACTTGTGGGAGACGGTCTATGGCTTCATCATTTATGGAGGAAGGGCGATTTAAGACACTGTTGAAGTGCTCAGCCCATCGTTCGAGAATGTTCTCCTTCTCGGTGATCAAGGTATTCCCATCTGCACTGAGGAGGGGGGATGATCCTGAGGATGTGGGGCCGTAGACTTCTTTTAAGGCATCACAGAACCTCTTCATATCGTGCATGTCAGCATATCCCTGGATCTCATCAGCTTTGTCACTCAGCCACTTATCCTGCATCTGGCTTAACTTTTGCTTAACAGTCCTGCGGATGGCATTGTACGCATCCTTTTTTGATGTGGACTTTGGGTTGCTCAGGTGGGCTTGATGCAGACGGCGTTTCTCATCCAGAAGCTGCTTGATTTCATCACAGTTTTCATCAAACCAGTCTTTGTGCTTTCTGGTCATGGGTCCCAGGGTCTCTGAAGCTGTACTATAGATCAGCTCACGCAGGGTCCTCCAGTCAGACTCCACATTCTGGTTGTCCAGAGAGGCGGATTCCAGACGATCTTCCAGCAGCTCCACAAAGGACTGTTTGATGGTGATGCTTTTCAGCTTAGCGATGTTGAGCCGTTTTGGAGCCTTCTGGCCTTGGGGGCGTCTCTTGGGCTGGATTCGAATATTCAGCTTCGAGGCTACAAGGCGATGGTCTGTCCAACACTCGGCGCCGCACATAGTCTTTGTTACACGTACATCTTGCCTATCCCTTTTCCTGACGATGACATAATCGATGAGATGCCAATGCTTTGAGCGAGGGTGCATCCATGACGTCCTGTTACGGGTAGGGAGGCAGAAAACTGTGTTGGTTACACACACAACACAGTATTACAGCATGCTACACAATGACTGGTGACACAATTCTAAGCCACCTACACACACAACACAGTATTACAGCATGCTACACAATGACTGACAGGTGACACAATTCAAAGCCACCTACACACACACAACACAGTATTACAGCATGCTACACAATGACTGGTGACACAATTCAAAGCCACCTACACACACACAACACAGTATTACAGCATGCTACACAATGACTGGTGACACAATTCTAAGCCACCTACACACACACAACACAGTATTACAGCATGCTACACAATGACTGGTGATCTGATGATTGTGGTAAACAGGTCTGTGATCTGATGATTGTGGTAAACAGGTCTGTGATCTGATGATTGTGGTAAACAGGTCTGTGATCCGATGATTGTGGTAAACAGGTCTGTGATCTGATGATTGTGATAAACAGGTCTGTGATCTGATGATTGTGGTAAACTGGTCTGTGATCTGATGATTGTGGTAAACAGGTTGATCTGAGTATTGTGGTAAACAGGTCTGTGATCCGATGATTGTTGATTGTGGTAAACAGGTCTGTGATCCGATGATTGTGGTAAACAGGTCTGTGATCCGATGATTGTGGTAAACAGGTCTGTGATCCGATGACTGCTTTATGACAGATCTTATTGTGCACAACTGTGAACTTGTAGGTGAAAGGTGTGTTTGTATGTGTGTGTGGTTGGAGGGGGGAGTAGCGTGGTCTAGTGAAAAGTGAAAGGTGAGGAAATTAAAGGAAGATTTACACAAAAAAGCAAGGCACGCCCTTTCATCAAGCAACTTGTTTTATTTACCATCATCTTTTCCTTAAATCCATAAAACTCAGCAAACTAAAATGAATGCAGAACTCAATCCTGATCGCTCAATCAATACAGCTCTACAGTAATATAAGATTCAGAACAATGAAGAACAGAGTCATCTCCCAAACCGCTTCATTACATTCATACTAGATTGAAGATATTGACCTGGAGGATGTGTCAAATCACTGACTTACACTGACGTTGGACTGAACATCTTTCATGTGAGGGGAGGAGGACTGCCCAGAGACAGAACATCTCCGAGCAGACAACACAGGAAGAGAATCTGACACCAGAGAGAAAACTCCCCAGACCTACATATAAAATAACTTTGAAATGAACAACCAGTGGAAAAAAAAAAAAAAAAAAAAAAAAAAAAAATCCACTTACACATGAAACAACTTTTTGAAGTGAACAATGAGAACAGACTAAACAGTGTAGAAACAGACCCAGAACACAATGTCCACAGTCACAGAGACGTCGTGATGCCAGGTGCCGGTTCCCCTCTCACACAGGACACACATCAAGTGGCCTGCAAGTCCCACACCTCCCCCACCCCAAAAACACATGCAGGCTGTCACTATGGTAACCTGGGCTCTCAGTAGCGGCCATGCCTGTCACGGGATCGGGATCGGCGCCTCTCCCGGCTGCGAGAGCGAGAACGGTGTCTGTCGCGGCGCTCACGGCTCCGGCTGCGACTCCTGCGTGGTGACCTTGACCTTGACCTGCCACAGTCAGAACTGATGCTGATAATAACAGTGAACATTTATTCACTTTCACAATCTGACTGTCATGATCTATAACACTGATGAATAGCCACAGTCAGGACTGATGTTGATAATGACAGTGAACATTTATTCACTTTCACAATCTGGCTGTCATGATCTATAACACTGATGAACAGTTGTTCAGAGTCAGAACGTGATTGTCTTCATAACTCCGTTTCAGAACTTGATGTACTGTCAACAGACAGGTCTTCACAGAACTTGATGTACTGTCAACAGACAGGTCTCACAGAACATAGAACGTGATGTACTGTCAACAGACAGGTCTTCACAGAACACAGAACTTGATGTACTGTCAACAGACAGGTCTTCACAGAACATAGAACTTGATGTACTGTCAACAGACAGGTCTTCACAGAACATAGAACTTGATGTACTGTCAACAGACAGGTCTTCACAGAACTTGATGCACTGTCAACAGACAGGTCTTCACAGAACACAGAACTTGATGTACTGTCAACAGACAGGTCTTCACAGAACTTGATGTACTGTCAACAGACAGGTCTTCACAGAACATAGAACTTGATGTACTGTCAACAGACAGGTCTTCACAGAACACAGAACTTGATGTACTGTCAACAGACAGGTCTTCACAGAACTTGATGTACTGTCAACAGACAGGTCTTCACAGAACATAGAACTTGATGTACTGTCAACAGACAGGTCTTCACAGAACATAGAACTTGATGTACCGTCAACAGACAGGTCTTCACAGAACATAGAACTTGATGTACTGTCAACAGACAGGTCTTCACAGAACATAGAACGGGACAAAGATACCAGTTCAGTGCCAGAGAATTTGTAAGAAAAACAAAGTGGTCTCCCTTTGCCCGAGAATTTAGAGGAATCAGGGTTAAACAGCAACAAACAAACAAAACAAACTTGCACAAATACTAAGGAGATAATGAAAGAAAGTGAATGTTTTTTGTGAAGGAAAATGAATGAACATTCTGAATCTGAGCCGTTTTATTTCTCCCCAAATTACTCTGCAGGTAACTGCTCTGGCATTTCAGAGAGAATGATTTTTGTGCAACAAAAAAGTATATTTCCACAGCTATAAAATAACATCCAAAATGAAAACAAAGACAACACAGCTTGGAATAGCATGGTTGTGATCAGTTTGTATCTTCAGATGAAAATAGATGTCATTGTCACCAGCTCAAAACTGGTGACTGCTATGACAGATGAAACTGACCAAACTTTGAATGCTGATGTCAGTTTTGCCACTGTCGTTGTCATAGTCTTTGTGTTCAAACGACGCATCAGACAACAGAGATCTATCTCTTATCATTGTACCAGTCCATATTCATTTGCACAGCCTGCAAAGTTACGTACATCCACTGATTCACCAATACATTACCAACACAGGTTAAAGAAAATGCAAATTCACCTATACATAATAACAACATAGATAAAGAGAATGCAAATTCACAAATATGCATCAACATAAAGAGAACGCTAATTCACCAATACATACCAACACATATAAACAGACTGCTAATTCGCCAATATACCCCACAATATTTCCCATCTTGAAGCTTCTTTCTCATGGCTTGGTTTGTTTTCAGGTCATCAATAGTGTCAACACTTCACATCAATAGTGTAAACACTTCACATCATCAATAGTTCAACACTTCTTTCTCATGGCTTGTTATCAGGTCATGACAGTGTCAACACTTCTTTCTCATGGCTTGTTATCAGGTCATGACAGTGTCAACACTTCCTTATCATGGTTTGTAATCAGGTCATCAACAGTGTCAACACTTCACATCAATAGTGTAAACACTTCACATCATCAATAGTTCAACACTTCTTTCTCATGGCTTGTTATCAGGTCATCAACAGTGTCAACACTTCTTTCTCATGGCTTGTTATCAGGTCATCAAGGGTGTCAACACTTCCTTTTTCATGGCTTGTTATAAGGTCATCAAGGGTGTCAACACTTCTTTCTCATGGCTTGTTATAAGGTCATCAGGGGTGTCAACACTTCTTTCTCATGGCTTGTTATAAGGTCAACAGGGTGTCAACACTTCTTTCTCATGGCTTGTTATCAGGTTATCAAGGGTGTCAACACTTCTTTCTCATGGCTTGTTATCAGGTCATCAACAGTGTCAACACTTCCTTTTTCATGGCTTGTTATCAGGTCATCAAGGGTGTCAACACTTTCTCATGGCTTGTTATCAGGTCATCAAGGGTGTCAACACTTCTTTCTCATGGCTTGTTATCAGGTCATCAAGGGTGTCAACACTCCTTTCTCATGGCTTGTTATCAGGTCATTAACAGTGTCAACACTTCCTTGTCATGGCTTGTTATCAGGTCATCACAGTGTCAACACTTCCTTCTCATGGCTTGTTATCAGGTCATCAGTGTCAACACCTTTCTCATGGCTTGTTATCAGGTCATCAACAGTGTCAACACTTCTTTCTCATGGCTTGTTATCAGGTCATCAAGGGTGTCAACACTTCTTTCTCATGGCTCGTTATCAGGTCATCAAGGGTGTCAACACTTCACATCATCAACAGTGTCAACACTTCCTTCTCATGGCTTGTTATCAGGTCATCAACAGTGTCAATACTTCACATCATCAATAGTGTCAACACTTCACATCATCAATAATGTCAACACTTCTTTCTCATGGCTTGTTATCAGGTTATCAACAGTGTCAACACTTCACATCATCAATAGTGTCAACACTTCTTTCTCATGGCTTATTATCAGGTCATCAACACTTCACATCATCAATAATGTCAACACTTCTTTCTTATGGCTTGTTATCAGGTTATCAACAGTGTCAACACTTCACATCATCAATAGTGTCAACACTTCCTTCTCATGGCTTGTTATCAGGTCATCAACAGTGTCAACAGTTCTTTCTCATGGTTTCTTTATCAGATAACAGTGTCAACAGTTCTTTCCCATGGCTTATCAGGTCATCAACAGTGTCAACACTTCACGTCATCAACAGTGTCAACATAACCACTTCAGTGCGACAAACGCCAGAAATGACCCAAACAACTGCAGACAAGAGGAAAACACTGACCTGCGTGAGGACTTTTTACGGCGGCCATACAACTCACGACGCAGCTCGCGAGAGATGGGCTTCAGGTGCATGAAGTTGCAGAAACCTCCCCGCGTGCACTCCCTGCAACACACACAGCTGGCTTTGGTAACACACAACACATTGCCTGCAACACAACACAGCTGGCTTTGGGAACACACAGCACACTGCCTGCAACACAACACAGCTGGCTTTGGTAACACACAACACACTGCCTGCAACACAACACAGCTGGCTTTGGTAAGACACAACACATTGCCTGCAACACAACACAGCTGGCTTTGGTAACACACAACACATTGCCTGCAACACAACACAGCTGGCTTTGGTAACACACAACACACTGCCTGCAACACAACACAGCTGGCTTTGGTAAGACACAACACATTGCCTGCAACACAACACAGCTGGCTTTGGTAACACACAACACACTGCCTGCAACACAACACAGCTGGCTTTGGTAACACACAACACACTGCCTGCAACACAACACAGCTGGCTTTGGTAAGACACAACACATTGCCTGCAACACAACACAGCTGGCTTTGGTAACACACAACACATTGCCTGCAACACAACACAGCTGGCTTTGGTAACACACAACACACTGCCTGCAACACAACACAGCTGGCTTTGGTAAGACACAACACATTGCCTGCAACACAACACAGCTGGCTTTGGTAACACACAACACACTGCCTGCAACACAACACAGCTGGCTTTGGGAACACACAACACACTGCCTGCAACACAACACAGCTGGCTTTGGTAACACACAACACACTGCCTGCAACACAACACAGCTGGCTTTGGTAACACACAACACACTGCCTGCAACACAACACAGCTGGCTTTGGTAAGACACAACACATTGCCTGCAACACAACACAGCTGGCTTTGGTAACACACAACACACTGCCTGCAACACAACACAGCTGGCTTTGGTAACACACAACACACTGCCTGCAACACAACACAGCTGGCTTTGGTAACACACAACACACTGCCTGCAACACAACACAGCTGGCTTTGGTAACACACAACACACTGCCTGCAACACAACACAGCTGGCTTTGGGAACACACAAAACACTGCCTGCAACACAACACAGCTGGCTTTGGGAACACAGCTGGCTTTGGGAACACACAACACACTGCCTGCAACACAACACAGCTGGCTTTGGGAACACACAACACACTGCCTGCAACACAACACAGCTGGCTTTGGGAACACACAAAACACTGCCTGCAACACAACACAGCCGGCTTTGGTAACACACAACACATTGCCTGCAACACAACACAGCCGGCTTTGGGAACACACAAAACACTGCCTGCAACACAACCCAGCCGGCTTTGGTTATATCAGGGGAGGTAATGCACTCACCCACTGACCCCAAACTGATCCTACTGACGTCTTAACACCCCTCACGGTTATATCAGGGGAGGTAATGCACTCACCCACTGACCCCAAACTGACCCTACTGACGTCTTAACACCCCTCACGGTTATATCGGGGGAGGTAATGCACTCACCCACTGACCCCAAACTGATCCTACTGACGTCTTAACACCCCTCACAGTTATATCAGGGGAGGTAATGCACTCACCCACCGACCCCGAACTGACCCTACTGACATCTTAACACCCCTCACGGTTATATCAGGGGAGGTAATGCACTCACCCACTGACCCCAAACTGACCCTACTGACGTCTTAACACCCCTCACGGTTATATCAGGGGAGGTAATGCACTCACCCACTGACCCCAAACTGACCCTACTGACGTCTTAACACCCCTCACTCCCTGAGCAATCACATCAGGGGAGGTAATGCACTCACCCCATCTCATACTGCCGACAGCAGGCTTCACGGAAGTCCGTGACAGGGGTCAGCTCAGCGTTGATGGGGCGGCCGTTGAACCAGCGGTTGTTGAGGTCACTCACCGCTTTGTCTGCGTCCTCCTCTCGGCGGAACTGCACACACCAGGGTCAGGGGTCACACCTCAAACACTTCACCACTGACTGCATGTCAACACAACCACAACAGAAAAGAGATAACAAAACATAAAAACACACATAGCACTCTACTACATCCCACAGCACTCTACCATATCCTACACCACACCACACTACCATAGCCCATAGCACACTACCACATGCAACACCACTCTACATCTTACACCACACCACTACCACACATAGCACTTTACTACATGCCACACCACTCTATTATATCCCTTACCACACCACTCTACCACATCTTACACCACACCACTACCACATCCCATAGCACTTTACTACATGCCACACTACTCTATTATATCCCTTACC
Source organism: Babylonia areolata (assembly GCF_041734735.1). Classification (NCBI taxonomy): domain Eukaryota; kingdom Metazoa; phylum Mollusca; class Gastropoda; order Neogastropoda; family Buccinidae; genus Babylonia; species Babylonia areolata. The sequence continues at coordinate 1,227,481 of NC_134909.1, forward strand.
ACACCACTCTACTACGACATCCCACACCACTCTACTACGACATCCTACACCACACACAACATCCCACATCAATGCCACATCCCAAACCGCACCATTCTACCACATCCTACACCACACCATTCTACCACATCCTACACCACACTGTTCCTACACCAGGCAGGTACAGTGACACACACACACACTGCAGACAGGTACAGTGACACACACACAACACTGCAGGCAGGTACAGTGACACACACACACACTGCAGGCAGGTACAGTGACACACACACACACACTGCAGACAGGTACAGTGACACACACACAACACTGCAGACAGGTACAGTGACACACACAAACACTGCAGACAGGTACAGTGACACACACACAACACTGCAGACAGGTACAGTGACACACACACACACTGCAGGCAGGTACAGTGACACACACACACACTGCAGGCAGGTACAGTGACACACACACACAAACACTGCAGGCAGGTACAGTGACACACACACAACACTGCAGACAGGTACAGTGACACACACACACACACTGCAGACAGGTACAGTGACACACACACACACACTGCAGGCAGGTACAGTGACACACACACTGCAGACAGGTACAGTGACACACACACACAACACTGCAGACAGGTACAGTGACACACACACACAACACTGCAGACAGGTACAGTGACACACACACACAACACTGCAGACAGGTACAGTGACACACACACACACTGCAGACAGGTACAGTGACACACACAACACTGCAGGCAGGTACAATGACACACACACAAACACTGCAGGCAGGTACAGTGACACACACAAACACTGCAGGCAGGTACAGTGACACACACACAAACACTGCAGGCAGGTACAGTGACACACACACAAACACTGCAGACAGGTACAGTGACACACACACAAACACTGCAGGCAGGTACAGTGACACACACACACAAACACTGCAGGCAGGTACAATGACACACACACAAACACTGCAGGCAGGTACAGTGACACACACACAACACTGCAGACAGGTACAGTGACACACACACACACACTGCAGACAGGTACAGTGACACACACACAAACACTGCAGGCAGGTACAGTGACACACACACAAACACTGCAGGCAGGTACAGTGACACACACACACAAACACTGCAGGCAGGTACAGTGACACACACACAAACACTGCAGACAGGTACAGTGACACACACACAACACTGCAGACAGTTACAGTGACACACACACACACACTGCAGACAGGTACAGTGACACACACACAAACACTGCAGGCAGGTACAGTGACACACACACACACACTGCAGACAGGTACAGTGACACACACACAAACACTGCAGGCAGGTACAGTGACACACACACACACACTGCAGGCAGGTACAGTGACACACACACACACACACTGCAGACAGGTACAGTGACACACACACACACACTGCAGGCAGGTACAGTGACACACACACACACACACTGCAGACAGGTACAGTGACACACACACACTGCAGACAGGTACAGTGACACACACACACACTGCAGGCAGGTACAGTGACACACACAACACTGCAGACAGGTACAGTGACACACACACAAACACTGCAGGCAGGTACAATGACACACACACAAACACTGCAGGCAGGTACAATGACACACACACAAACACTGCAGACGGGTACAGTGACACACACACACAACACTGCAGACAGGTACAGTGACACACACACAACACTGCAGGCAGGTACAATGACACACACACAAACACTGCAGGCAGGTACAATGACACACACACAAACACTGCAGGCAGGTACAGTGACACACACACAAACACTGCAGACGGGTTCAGTGACACACACACACAACACTGCAGACAGGTACAGTGACACACACACAACACTGCAGGCAGGTACAGTGACACACACACAAACACTGCAGGCAGGTTCAGTGACACACACAACACTGCAGGCAGGTACAGTGACACACACACACACACACAACACTGCAGACGGGTACAGTGACACACACACAACACTGCAGGCAGGTACAGTGACACACACACAAACACTGCAGGCAGGTACAGTGACACACACACACACAACATTGCAGACGGGTACAGTGACACACACACAACACTGCAGACGGGTAGTGACACACACACAAACACTGCAGGCAGGTACAGTGACACACACAATACCGCAGGTAGGTATAGTGACACACACACAGAACACTTCTGGTAGGTATAATGACACACACAACACTGTAGGAAGGTATAGTGACACACACAACACTGTAGGAAGGTATAGTGAAGGTATAGTGACACACACAACACTGTAGGTAGGTACAGTGACACACACAACACTGTAGGTAGGTATAATGACACACACAACACTGAAGGTAGGGTACAGTGACACACACAACACTGTAGGTAGGTATAGTGACACACACACAACACTGCAGGTAGACACAGAACACTTCTGGAAACGCACAACACTGCAGGTAGGTATAGTGACACACACAACACTGCACCGCAGTCAGGTATACTGACCAGCACACACACACGCACAAAAACACACTACAGGCAGTTATTCTGACACACACAAAAACAATACATTGCAGGCAGGTATTCTGACACACTCACACACACAAACAACACACTGCAAGCAGGTATTCTGACACACTCACACACACACAACACACTGCAAGCAGGTATTCTGACACACTCACACACAAAAACAACACACTGCAAGCAGGTATTCTGACACACTCACACACACAAACAACACACTGCAAGCAGGTATTCTGACACACTCACACACAAAAACAACACACTGCAAGCAGGTATTCTGACACACTCACACACACACACAACACACTGCAAGCAGGTATTCTGACACACTCACACACACACAAACAACACACTGCAAGCAGGTATTCTGACACACACTCACACACACAAAAACAACACACTGCAAGCAGGTATTCTGACACACACTCACACACACAAACAACACACTGCAAGCAGGTATTCTGACACACACTCACACACACAAAACAACACACTGCAAGCAGGTATTCTGACACACTCACACAAACAACACACTGCAAGCAGGTATTCTGACACACACTCACACACAAAAACAACACACTGCAAGCAGGTATTCTGACACACTCACACACACACACAACACACTGCAAGCAGGTATTCTGACACACTCACACACACACACAACACACTGCAAGCAGGTATTCTGACACACACTCACACACAAAAACAACACACTGCAAGCAGGTATTCTGACACACACACACACAAACAACACACTGCAAGCAGGTATTCTGACACACACTCACACACACAAACAACACACTGCAAGCAGGTATTCTGACACACACTCACACACACAAACAACACACTGCAAGCAGGTATTCTGACACACACTCACACACAAAAACAACACACTGCAAGCAGGTATTCTGACACACTCACACACACACAAACACCACCACACAGCAGGCAGGTATTCACACACACACACACAAACAACAAAAAACTGCAGGCAGGTATTCTGACACACACACACACACACACACAAACACCAGACACTGACTGCAGGTCCTCACCTTGACATAGACATTGCCCACCAGATGGTCGCCCAGATTGTCACAGATGTTCATCTCTTCAATTTCCCCGTACTGAAAACCACAACAAGTTCATCAATCCCCCCCTTTCCAGTCATGCCACAGACACAAACAATGACACAGTCTGTTCTTCCACAGTCACACTTGAAACACAGTGACACAGTATGTTCTTCCACAGTCACACTAGAAACACAGTGACACAGTATGTTCTTCCACAGTCACACTAGAATCACAGTGACACAGTCTGTTCTTCCACAGTCACACTAGAAACACAGTATGTTCTTCCACAGTCACACTAGAAACAGTGACACAGTCTGTTCTTCCACAGTCACACTAGAAACACAGTGACACAGTCTGTTCTTCCACAGTCACACTTGAAACACAGTGACACAGTATGTTCTTCCACAGTCACACTAGAAACACAGTCTGTTCTTCCACAGTCACACTAGAAACACAGTCTGTTCTTCCACAGTCACACTAGAAACACAGTGACACAGTCTGTTCTTCCACAGTCACACTAGAAACACAGTCTGTTCTTTCACAGTCACACTTGAAACACAGTGACACAGTCTGTTCTTCCACAGTCACACTTGAAACACAGTGACACAGTCTGTTCTTTCACAGTCACACTAGAAACACAGTGACACAGTCTGTTCTTCCACAGTCACACTAGAAACACAGTGACACAGTCTGTTCTTCCACAGTCACACTAGAAACACAGTGACACAGTCTGTTCTTCCACAGTCACACTAGAAACACAGTCTGTTCTTTCACAGTCACACTTGAAACACAGTGACAAAGTCTGTTCTTTCACAGTCACACTTGAAACACAGTGACAAAGTATGTTCTTTCACAGTTACACTGGAAACGCAGTGACACAATATGTTCTTTCACAGTCATGCCAAAGACACAAACAGTGACACAGTATGTTCTTTCATAGTCATGCCATAGACACAAACAGTGACACAGTATGTTCTTTCACAGTCATGCCATAGACACAGTGACACAGTATGTTCTTTCACAGTCAAGCCATAGACACAAACAGTGACACAGTATGTTCTTTCACAGTCATGCCATAGACACAAACAGTGACACAGTATGTTCTTTCACAGTCATGCCATAGACACAAACAGTGACACAATATGTTCTTTCACAGTCAAGCCACAGACACAAACAGTGACACAGTATGTTCTTTCACAGTCATGCCATAGACACAAACAGTGACACAGTATGTTCTTTGACTTTCCGTGTCACACTAGAAACACCACGACACAGTACGTTCTTTCACAGTCACACTAGAAACACAGTGATACAGTATGTTCTTCCACAGTCACACTAGAAACACCGCGACACAGTATGTTCTTTCACAGTCACACTAGAAACACAGTATGTTCTTTCAGTCACACTAGGAACACAGTGAAACAGCATGTTCATTCAGTCATGCCACAGACACAAACAGTGACACAGTATGTTCTTTCATAGTCAAGCCACACACAACAGTGAAACAGTATGTTCATTCAGTCATGCCATAGACACAAACACTGAAACAGTGACACAGTATGTTTTTTCACAGTCAAGCCACAGACACAAATGGTGACACAGCATGTTCTTTCACAGTCAGGCCACAGACATAAACAGTGACACAGCATGTTCTGTCACTGTCAATCCACAAACAGTGACACAGCATGTTCTGTCACAGTCAGGCCACAGACATAAACAGTGACACTGCATGTTCTGTCACAGTCAAGACACAGACACAAACAGTGACACAGCATGTTCTGTCACAGTCATGCCACAGACACAAACAGTGACACAGCATGTTCTGTCACAGCCAAGCCACAGACATAAACAGTGTCACAGCATGTTCTGTCAGTCATGCCACAGACATTAACAGTGACACAGCATGTTCTGTCACAGTCAAGACACAGACACAAACAGTGACACAGCATGTTCTGTCACAGTCAAGCCACAGACATAAACAGTGTCACAGCATGTTCTGTCAGTCATGCCACAGACATTAACAGTGACACAGCATGTTCTGTCAGTCAAGACACAAACAGTGACACAGCATGTTCTGTCACAGTCATGCCACAGACACAGTGTCACAGCATGTTCTGTCAGTCATGCCACAGACATAAACAGTGACACAGCATGTTTTTTCAGTCATGCCACAGATATAAACAGTGACACAGCATGTTTTTTCAGTCATGCCACAGACATTAACTGTGACACAACATGTTCTTTCAGTCATGCCACAGACATAAACAGTGACACAGCATGTTTTTTCAGTCATGCCACAGGCATAAACAGTGACACAGCATGTTCTGTCACAGTCATGCCACAGACATAAACAGTGACACTGCATGTTGTCACAGTCATGCCACAGACATAAACAATGACACAGCATGTTGTTTCACAGTCATGCCACAGACATAAATAATGACACAGCATGTTGTTTCACAGTCATGCCACAGACATAAATAATGACACAGCATGTTGTTTCACAGTCATGACACAGACATAAATAATGACACAGCATGTTCTGTCACAGTCATGCCACAGACATAAACAATGACACAGCATGTTGTTTCACAGTCATGCCACAGACATAAATAATGACACAGCATGTTCTGTCACAGTCATGCCACAGACATAAACAATGACACAGCATGTTGTTTCAGTCATGCCACAGACATAAATAATGACACAGCATGTTGTTTCACAGTCATGACACAGACATAAATAATGACACAGCATGTTCTGTCACAGTCATGCCACAGACATAAATAATGACACAGCATGTTGTTTCACAGTCATGCCACAGACATAAATAAAGACACAGCATGTTCTGTCACAGTCATGCCACAGTGACACAGCATGTTCTTTCAGTCATGCCACAGACATAAATAAAGACACAGCACATTCTTTCAGTCAGGCCACAGACATTAACAGTGACACAGCATGTTATGTAACAGTCATGCCACAGATATAAACAGTGACACAATATGTTCTGTCACAGTCAAGCAACAGACATAGTGAAACAGTATGTTCTTTCACAGTCAAGCCACAGACACAAACAGTGACACAGCATGTTCTGTCACAGACATAAAGTCATACAGTATGTTCTGTCACAGTCATGTCACAGACAAAGTCATACAGTATGTTCTGTCACAGTCACGTCACAGACAAAGTCATACAGTATGTTCTGTCACAGTCAAGCAACAGACATAGTGAAACAGTATGTTCTTTCACGGTCATGCCATGGACACAGACAAAAACTATGTTCTTTCAGTCAAGTTTCACAGTTTCCGCAGTCAAGCTAGAAAAACAGTGACACAGTATGTTCTTTCACAGTCATGTCACAGACAAACATTGAAACATGTTCTTTCACAGTCATCTGAAGTTAGAGACACAGTGAAACAGTATGTTCTTTCACAGTCGACTATCTAAAGTTAAAGACACAGTGAAAGAGAAAGTCCTTTCACAGTCATCTAAAGTTAGAGACAGTCCAGCAGTATGTTCATTCACAGTCATCTAAAGTTAGAGACATGGTGAAACAGTATGTTCATTCAGTCATCTGAAGTTAGAGACACAGTGCAACAGTATGTTCATTCACAGTCATCTGAAGTTAGAGACACAGTGCAACAGTATGTTCATTCACAGTCATCTAAAGTTAGAGACACAGTCCAGCAGTATGTTCTTTCAGTCATCTAAAGTTAGAGACACAGTGCAATAGTATGTTCATTCAGTCATCTAAAGTTAGAGACACAGTGCAATAGTATGTTCATTCACAGTCATCTGAAGTTAGAGACACAGTGCAACAGTATGTTCATTCACAGTCATCTGAAGTTAGAGACACAGTGCAATAGTATGTTCATTCACAGTCATCTAAAGCTAGAGACACAGTGCAACAGTATGTTCATTCACAGTCATCTAAAGTTACAGACACAGTACAGCAGTATGTTCTTTCAGTCATCTAAAGTTAGAGACACAGTGCAATAGTATGTTCATTCACAGTCATCTGAAGTTAGAGACACAGTGCAATAGTATGTTCATTCACAGTCATCTGAAGTTAGAGACACAGTGCAATAGTATGTTCATTCACAGTCATCTGAAGTTAGAGACACAGTGCAACAGTATGTTCATTCACAGTCATCTAAAGTTAGAGACACAGTGCAATAGTATGTTCATTCACAGTCATCTGAAGTTAGAGACACAGTGCAACAGTATGTTCATTCACAGTCATCTAAAGTTAGAGACACAGTGCAACAGTATGTTCATTCAGTCATCTAAAGTTAGAGACACAGTGCAACAGTATGTTCATTCACAGTCATCTAAAGTTAGAGACATGGTGAAACAGTATGTTCATTCAGTCATCTAAAGTTAGAGACACAGTGCAACAGTATGTTCATTCACAGTCATCTAAAGTTTGAGACATGGTGAAACAGTATGTTCTTTCACAGTCGACTATCAAAGACCCGGTGAAACAGAAAGTTCTTTCAGTCATCTAAAGTTAGAGACACGGTGTAACAGAAAGTTCTTTTACAGTCATCTGAAATTAGAGACACAGTGAAACAGTATGTTCTCTCACAGTCAATCCACAAACAGAACCTGATCAGATGGAACACATTGCACCAATGTCTGTGGTGGTCATTCATACCACACAGTGACACAGGGACATGCACAAGGACAGACATAGACAACCAAATCAGACTGATAACAGACTCACAACCAAAACAGATTGATAACATAGACTCACAACCCAAACAGACTGATTACAGACTCACTCTGTTTATGCATGAGAGCCAAAAATCAATAACTATATAGAAGTGCCTGCCATAGCTTTCTGTTCTGTTTAAATTTCACTAAAAATCAAACACTACATTTTGTATTATCACTATAACCTGGAGACGAATTAACATTATGTTCGTCACATGATTTCACGTACCCAAAGAAAAGACATGATGCTAAAGCAGTTAACATTTTCATGAACTACTAGTACTAGAAGTGATACTGTGATGTGTGATCTAAAAGCAGTGACCTTGTTCATGAACCAGGCACTACAAGTGACTTAACAGCAGACAGCTTCACCAGCCGTGCCAAACAAGACACACCACACACACTGCACACACAACACAACACCCTGCCTTACTCCTGCCAGCAGCAATGGAACTCAAGCTACACAGCTGCCACAGTATTGGCACCATGCTTCACTTGTGAATATAGCAATTCAAATCATCAACTATATGTACAGCTCTCATTCTGTCAAAGGTTCTCCATCCGTGTGTGAATGAATGTGTGTGCTGGGTATTGTGTGGAACTGATCTGGTACGTTGTGGTGTGGAGTGTGTGAATGTGCTCACATATGCATGTGCGTGTGCAAACGAGTGCACTTGTATTCATGTATCACAGTATGTGTGTCTTCTTGGGTATGTGTGTGTGTATGCATACATGTGTGTGGACAAGGTAATAGAGGAACATCCGTGCACTCTCTATGCTGACAAAAATATCATTTTTCTATTTTGATTTTCTTGTAAAAATGTTCATGGCTCAAAGAATCTGACAGTGACACAGTCAAAATTAGTGTATTTACAATTACATGTATGCAAACTGAAGGACTATAGAAATGAACATACTGCATTCAATGACAGCAATTTGTATTACCTTCTCCATCTCAACATAGACTTCTTCGAAGAAATCATCATAATGTTGTTGGATTTGAAATTCGTCCAACTGAACTATAACAAACAGAGAAGACAAATCACAACTTGGCAACAAGTCAAAGACACCATTTCCATTACATACAGACGCACGACACACATGACACTACTTGGCCCTGATCTGTTTCTGAAATGGAATGTCTCAGAAGACAGATTGTGAGAGGGAAAAATACATGTACGTCCAAAGTCCAGCTCCAAGTCTTTTATCTGTGCCAAAATGCAGATTAATCACCACATACATTCAAAATTTCCACGACTGAGAGATAAAAACAAAACAGAAAGAAAAAAAATGAAATAAAACCCCAAAACCCAAACACAGCTGTAAGCCTAGTGGAAAACAGAAGTCAGGTGAGGGGAGGAGAGGGGAGGGGAGGGGAGGAGAGGGGAGGGGAGGGGAGGAGAGGGGAGGGGAGGGGAGGGAAGGGGAGGGGCAGTCAACAGCAGTATTTCCATCACAAAAATCTACTACAAAAATCAACTGACCAAAAGAACCTGGTGTTTCCATCTAAAAAAAGAAAAAAAATCAACTGACCAAAAGAACCTGGCTTTTCCATTAAAAATTTGACTGACCAAAAGAACCTGGTATTTCCATTAAAAAATCAACTGACCAAAAGAACCTGTGTTTCCATTACAAAAGTCAACTAAGAGACAGCTCTGGAAAATCAGACACCCTTCACATTGTGAAACAACAGAACTAGACTTCTCACATCAGATGACTTTAAACAGAGGCTACAGATATATGACAAACTTACAACATAGCTCTCCATTAATTAAAAAAATAAATTAATTGTATAAAAAAATAATAATGAAAAAAAAGGGAAAAAAGGAAGAAGTGTAATCCTGCTGACCAAAAGGAAGCAAAACCTGTGCTGTACCACTGACAGCAAACACCTGTACACCTGACCTTGAACCACCAACCTTGAAAGCTTACCAAGTCATGCATGACCTGACACTGAACCATCATTTCTCATGCCATGCATGACCCGACCTTGGACCCCCACCATGTCATGCATGATCCAACCTTCAACCCTCATAGCATTCATGACCCTACCTTGAACCCCCACAAGGTCATGACTGAGCTGACCTTGAACCCCCATTTCTCATGTCACACATGACTTGACCTTGAATACTCACTTCTTATGTCATACATGAATCAACCTTGAACACTCGCTTTCCATGCTATAATCGACCTGAACTTGAACTCTCACTTCTCATGTCCTGCATGGCTCGACCTTGAACCTACACTTGCCATGCACGGAATTACCCTGACTCCTCACTTCCCTAGACTGCTTTCTCCCAGTAACTCATGACCCCCAGTTATCTCATCTCTCAGGATATTATTCTAACAGTTCATTCTAACCCCCACCTCTCCACCTAAAAATGGTGGTGTTTTTGTTTTCAGAAAAGAGAGATAAACTTGAGTGTGCACAGATGAGCATGTGCAACAAGAGAGAGAGTTTACAGGGGGAGTGAACCAGGTCAAGACTGCCTTTCATAGGGAATGGAAAAGTATGCACATTAAAAAAATATAATAATAAAGTAAAAAGGAATGCACAAGGAACAAGAAAGAAAACACCAAAAAGAAAAACAACAACAACAAAACAGCAAAAACAAATCCAAAAGTAAAAATGAGCAGGCAGTTGCATGTGTGTATGTATGTTCTACGTAGAAAGGGTCTGCAGGCAGGCCAAGTAGTGTCACAGAACTCAGCTGGTGAAGGTCCCTGCTTGTCTCTACAATGGGGGAAAAAAACAACAACAACAAACCAAAACAAAACCAGAACTCATCAGAACACAGCCTCTTCACTTGCCATGACAATCACTTCCTGTGCCCTGGCACTTTGCTTCACCTTTTACTTCTCCTCACAGCACGTCATCACCCCCCCTTCTTTGGGCTACAATCACCCACACGCAATGTATCTCATTCCCCCCTTTTTTTTTTCTTTCGGTTTTTACATTTTTTTGCAGTCAGTTAATTTCACCTGAAGCATCCATCACAAATGATATTGAAATACTGTACGCTAAATGGCTCTCAAAATCTTACAAGAGAAGAGAGAGACAGATTAAAAAATAATAATAATAAAGTCAGTTGCTTTCTATTTCTTCCAAATGTCAAATTTGCATTAAAAAGGGGAAGAAAAAAAAGTATCAGCAAGCTTTCTCAACCAAGTGATTTTCATGCGAGTTTCGAGGTATGTCAAATGTAGGAATGAGAAACTAGAGCAAACACAGTCAGTGTTTCAAAAATCCTTTCTTTTGTTTGATTGGGGAAAAAAACAAGATCCAACATTATGCTGGTAAACAAAACATCAGAACGTTTCACTGCTGTTGGCATTAGTGACGGTGCAGTGTTGGCCTGACAGCCAGGCCTAGTTTCTCACCCCTACATACACAACCCTCTGTCCCCCCCTCCAAAGCCTAACTGCTAGGGAAGGGGGGAGACAGTGGAGGGGGGGTGGGGATGGTCTGGTCTCCCGGCCAACAGCTGTGTGAACAACACACGTACCTTGTCCTCCAGCTCTGTAAAAACCTCCTCGAAAAAATCATCAAATTCCTGTTGAGCCTCCACATCATTCGCCACGACTGAAAAAGGCAACCACAGTAAGGTCAGTAGTGGGCACTCACATTGCTTCACACACACCCTGCTGGGTCAGTAGTGGGCACTCACATCGCTTCACACACACCCTGCTGGGTCAGTAGTGGGCACTCACATCGCTTCACACACACCCTGCTGGGTCAGTAGTGGGCACTCACATTGCTTCACACACACCCTGCTGGGTCAGTAGTGGGCACTCACATCGCTTCACACACACCCTGCTGGGTCAGTAGTGGGCACTCACATCGCTTCACACACACCCTGCCGGGTCAGTAGTGGGCACTCACATCGCTTCACACACACCCTGCTGGGTCAGTAGTGGGCACTCACATCGCTTCACACACACCCTGCTGGGTCAGTAGTGGGCACTCACATTGCTTCATACACTCAGCTGGGTCAGTTTTGGGCACTCACACTGCTTGTTCACACATACATTGTTGGGTCAGTAATGGGCACTCACATTACTTCACACACACCCAACAGGGTCAGTAGTGGGCACTCACATTCCTTATTCACACACACACAGGAAGGTAAGTAGTGAGCACTCACATTGCTTGATCAGTCACACAGACACATGGTAGTATCAGTAATGGGCACTCGCATTGTTCAGTCACACAGACACATGGTAGAGTCAGTAATGGGCACTAACATTCCTTATTCACACTCACACAGGAAGGGAAGTAGTGAGCACTCACATTGCTTCATCAGTCACACAGACACATGGTAGTATCAGTAATGGGCACTCGCATTGTTCAGTCACACAGACACATGGTAGAGTCAGTAATGGGCACTCACATCGTTCAGTCACACAGACACATGGTAGAGTCAGTAATGGGCACTAACATTCCTTATTCACACTCACACAGGAAGGGAAGTAGTGAGCACTCACACTGTTCAGTTACACAGACACACACATGGTAGGGTCAGTAATGGGCGCTAACAATTAACATTCCTTATTCACACTCACAAAGGAAGGTAAGTAGTGAGCACTCACATTGTTCAGTTACACACACACACATGGTAGGGTCAGTAATGGGCGCTCACATTCTTTATTTACACACTCGAACATACACACAGCAGGGTCAGTAGTACACACACACACACACACACACACACACACAGTTGGGACTGTTGTGGGTCCTTATAGTGCTTTTCCACACCCACACCACTCGCACACAGTAGGGTCAGTAGTGGGTATTTATATTGCTCATTCACTCACACCCATCCACCCAAGGAGGAAAAGTGCCAGAATAAACAAAACAGCAACTCTTGTTTCCAGTTCATAAATCAGTTCATTACTAAAATGTTCAAAAGACTGACATCACAAATCACTGCGATTTAGGAACACTTTGAGCATTTCTGACTTACATTATCAACATTCCCAACTATCATTAGTAACCAGCCAAACAGAACACAACCATAAACATTATGACTCGATCATTATCAACCAACCAAACAAAACACAACCATCAAAATAATAAACATTCTCACCCTATCATTATCAACCAGCCAATCAGAACACAACAAAAATGAAATATTCTGACGTTATCATTATCAACCAGCCAAACAGAACAAAAAGTATTCTGACATTATCATTCTCATCCAGCCAACCAGAACACAACAGCAAATATTATGACGTTATCATTATCAACCAGCCAACCAGAACAAGTATTCTGACATCATTATTCTCAACCAGCCAAACAGACACAACAAATATTCTGACTCTATCACCAACCAAACACAATACAACTCTATCATCATAAACGCGCCAGTCAGAACACTGCCAATCTTCAGCCATTCTTAATACATTCCTGACTCGTCATTTATCAACTGGAACAAACAATACATTCCTGGCTCTATCATTACCTACTAACCAAACAGAACACATGCCTGACTCATTTTCTGAATCAGGTGCAGGACTCCAGACCCAGTGTTCAAAAGTGGTCAGGGTTCAAGGCCCTGTTTGGGCAAGTGCCAGGGATCAGGTTCGACATCGGTCATCGGTCACTGACGCATTTAATTTTGAAATGATCTATTGTTTTTCAAGTTGCCAGGTCACATGACTTATTGTTTTTATGAACAGTCGGTCAACCAAAGTAACCATCTCTCTCTCTCTCTCTTTAACGATCGCGATCGCTTTGTCGTCTGCTCCTACAGGAAATGACTATAAACTGGTTTATTAAAATACGGATCCATGACGAAACGAAATCCGAAACGAATCTTTATCGCTGCCTTTCGCGAGCTTCGGCGAGAAGAATTGGCGTTCCCACTTTTGCATTAACCATTAGCCCGGGACGGGTGATATTTGACCTATTGATTTTCAAAATGACCTATTGATTTTATGTTCTTCCGGTCATATGACCTATTGTCTATTGAACCCAACCTGATCTCTGAAGTGCTGTGTCCTTAGGAAAGGCACTTTACTCAATTTCTTCACTCCATCTAGGTGTGAATGTGTTACGTCCTTAGGAAAGGCACTTTACTCATTTTCTTCACTCCATCTAGGTGTGAATGTGTTATGTCCTTAGGAAAGGCACTTTACTCATTTTCTTCACTCCATCCAGGTGTGAATGTGTTATGTCCTTAGGAAAGGCACTTTACTCATTTTCTTCACTCCATCTAGGTGTGAATGTGTTATGTCCTTAGGAAAGGCACTTTACTCATTTTCTTCACTCCATCCAGGTGTGAATGTGTTATGTCCTTAGGAAAGGCACTTTACTCATTTTCTTCACTCCATCCAGGTGTGAATGTGTTATGTCCTTAGGAAAGGCACTTTACTCATTTTCTTCACTCCATCCAGGTGTGAATGTGTTATGTCCTTAGGAAAGGCACTTTACTCATTTTCTTCACTCCATCTAGGTGTGAATGTGTTATGTCCTTAGGAAAGGCACTTTACTCATTTTCTTCACTCCATCTAGGTGTGAATGTGTTATGTCCTTAGGAAAGGCACTCTACTCATTTTCTTCACTCCATCTAGGTGTGAATGTGTTATGTCCTTAGGAAAGGCACTCTACTCATTTTCTTCACTCCATCTAGGTGTGAATGTGTTGTGTCCTCATTTTCTTCACTCCATCTAGGTGTGAATGTGTTATGTCCTTAGGAAAGGCACTTTACTCATTTTCTTCACTCCATCGAGGTGTGAATGTGTTATGTCCTTAGGAAAGGCACTTTACTCATTTTCTTCACTCCATCCAGGTGTGAATGTGTCCCCGACTTCACTGGAAAAGTTAAAGTGACAGAAGGAGATGGGGCCCTACCTTCCCACACCAAGCCCTAGACATAGTGGATATGGATTCCCTGCCCAGATAGGCGTAACAGACTACGGGACCTTAAACCTAGTTATCTGCACCGTTTCAGTGGCATAACTCAGTGGAGTGCTCATGAACTCAGAGGCATGCTCATTCTAGGCCCCCCATACACAGCCACACTAAGTTCCTCCTGCAGTCTCACAACCAGCAGTCCACAAGGAACTATCCCTGTTATGTCACCTAATATTACATTTCACTTTTCTTCCCAACCAACCAGTGTCCTTTTCTATTTCACTGTTACTTTCACTCATTTGAACTGGCTGACAGGACTGAGAGGGCCGGGCCACAAACGACAGGGTTTATATCTAATTCGGTCCTCTGTCAATCTACAACCACTTCTGTATCCAGTCAATTTACATCTTATTCTGTATCCTATCAATCCATATCCTTTTCTGTACCCAGAAAATTTATGTCCAATTCGGTATCCAGTTATGTTTCCAGTCAACAACAGCATCTTCCCCCCCACTCCCACATAATACCCCCAAAATTAATTGTATCCCATATATATATCCAAACATGTAGCTTATCAATGCCTCAAGTGATGATGTAGATACACACACACACACACATATATACATATATATATATATGTGTGTGTGTGTGTGTGTGTGTGTGTGTGTGTGTGTGTGTGTGTGTGAGTCCAAATCAGTGTCCAACTATTACCTCCTAACTGAACAAGATCTATTCTATGCATCCAAGTCTGTGTAACACATCACATACACATTATAACATTTCCTGGCATCACACACACATGACGACAGAGCACAGCACTTACTGTGAGAGCCATCGGCCGTCAGTGCTGCGTTCTGTGGGTTCAGGTACAGGTTCTGCATCAGTATTGTCTGCAAACCCAACACTCACAGTCACATACGACATTTCTGTCTATCCCATATCTATCAGTACAGACAACAGTCATATGTATGCCGACATGTCTACCCAATATCCATCAGTACAGTCACATGTACGCTGACATGTCTACCCAGTAAGCATCAGTACAGTCACATGTACGCCGACATGTCTAACCAATATCTATCAGTTCAATCACATGTATGCCAACATGTCTATCCCATATCTATCAGTTTAGTCACATGTACGCTGACATGTCTACCCAATATCTATCAGTTCAGTCACATGTATGCCGACATGTCTATCCCATATCTATCAGTTCAGTCACATGTATGCCGACATGTCTATCCCATATCTATCAGTTCAGTCACATGTACGCCGACATGTCTATCCCATATCTATCAGTACAGTTACTTAAAACGTACAGGTGTTTATCAACGTTTTGGTCAGAAAAAAAAATACATTTCTCTCTCCACATTTGCTTTTCCTCCTCTTTGTCACGTCATTATCTTTGTGTTTCTTGGGCTGAATCTGTCCAAACTGTAATTGCCTAAACATACAATTGTTGTGATAAACTTGCCCTCTGAATTTTCTAAACAATTCCCAGGTTTCTGAACAGAAGGTAATAATGACGTTTTAGACCTAGGGGAAAGTGCACTGTGTGCCTCAATGTGTTCATTTTGATCTAATATAAATAATTAGTAACAAAACAACTAGACTGTGTGTGTGTGTGTGTGTGCATCTGACGTGCATGCATATGCATCTTTGTCTAGTGCATGGCAGCTTTTGGAATCCAGCACGTTGAAAACTCATGCAGGCAAGTGAAATTTCCACTGAACTGCCAAACTGGGGGAGTTTAAAAAAAAAAAAAAAATGAAAATAAGCCCATGCTGAGCCCTGAGAATTGTGAGCAACCCCTTAAGATTATGATATGCTACAGAACAGCACAAGTCTAAAGGAAAGTGGTGTGTCAACTGTGTATTTTATAACATACAGATCTACAGGTCTGGCTTAAAGAGGGTTTTGCTGAAAGTGACAAAGTTAGGTGTCTGTTTTGCTATACCTGACTGAAGGTGGGTTTGTTGTGAAGTCGAGAGCATCTCTCTCCATGACGACAAGCTCCAATCTTGAAGTAGAAGGAGCAGTTAACTCTGCAATCACACAGAACAAAACCTCCTAAAATCACATTCACAGTCACAGCATGCAAAAATACTTGACTGTTGACAACTGAGACAGTTCAATATTTTCTTTGCTACAGAGAAGCTTGCCAGTAGCAGCTTCCTGAACTGCAGTTGGGTCATACCATTATGCACAGGGAAAAAAAGGTTGCCAAGGGATAATATGTTGGTGAATATATATTACTTACTATTCAATAATTTATTTTGGAAGGCAAAACAGTTCAGAACAGTTCAGTCTACTGGTGCTGGCCCCGAAGTTTCATGACACGGCCAGCATTATTTGTGGATTATTTTGACAAACCAATGTCAACGGCCTCGGTCACTGGGGCTAAGATCACAAAAAGTGAACACATGGCATCATTTGAAACACTGACTACTTTAAAAAAAAAAAAAAAAAAAAAATGCAGCACAGCGTGGTTAACCTCACGCACTGATCCCAGTACTGGCAGTAGTGAGCCTTAAAAACAAGACAAAATCCCTAACATTAGTTATCACTTTTCTAATTCGCAGAGTAATTTCCTTGCCTCTTTTCTTCACTTATATCTTAAAATGTGTATGTAATATAAAAAAAAAATAAATACAAAGCTTTGTTTTGATTGGGAGGTGGAGCTAAATCAAGATTCCACCGCCATTGTGTTTTGACGCTTCAACCACGCGGGTGAAAGCAGACACGCAGTTAACTAAGCGCTTAAACTGACAAAACCTTATGTTAACAAAAAATCCCGACAGAGTTCTAATGTTATGAAAGCACTATACATAAAATAAACAGAAGAAAAAAAAGCATACTTGTCCTTTTCTGTGCCAAAAATCGACGCAAGGTATTCCGCCATCTTCTCTCCTCAACGAGTTTGTTCCCTACTTCCGTTCCTTGTGGACGCCACCTATGACATTTCCGGTGAAAACGACCGGAAAAAGAAAGAGGGATCTGGATCTGGATCTGGACGTCGCCGAACAATATTTTGGTTATGCTGCGACGGGAAAATAGGGAGAGCGAAAAAACAAAAAAAAACAAACCAAAACAACTTTTAAGGACTAGCTAGGTGTGGAGCTGCCGGATCGTTACTGCTTTTCGCTTTGCACATACAGGCAAGCCTGTACATTACCGGCCCTGACCCTACAGAAGGTAGTGCCAAGCCCACAAAATCAAATAACAAAAAAACAAAAGGTCCCCACCCCCATTCTTTCCCCACCTACGTGGGGGTGGGGGGGGACTTGACTTGAAACACACACTATGTTACTATGGATCCCTATCACGTACAAATAACATGATATGATGCGCTTTCCGTTTTCATCATTAATAGCTTATAATGCATGCTGTTTACCAAGCATTGGATGTTGTCCCTGTAATGATATCATTTAATGCATGCTGTTTACCAAGCATTGGATGTTGTCCCTGTAATGATATCATTTAATGCATGCTGTTTACCAAGCATTGTTGGATGTTGTCCCTTTAATGATATCATTTAATGCATGCTGTTTACCAAACATTGTTGGATGTTGTCCCTTTAATATCATTTAATGCATGCTGTTTACCAAGCATTGGATGTTGTCCCTTTAATGATATCATTTAATGCATGCTGTTTACCAAGCATTTTTGGATGTTGTCCCTGTAATGATATCATTTAATGCATGCTGTTTACCAAGCATTGGATGTTGTCCCTGTAATGATATCATTTAATGCATGCTGTTTACCAAGCATTGGATGTTGTCCCTGTAATGATATCATTTAACGCATGCTTTCACGCAGGATCCGATTATACTGTCTTGTTTGAAATACTTGTACCCAGACCACCACTTTGGTCCTTGTCGAGAACATTGGAGATCCAGGCGAGGCTGGAAGCTGAGAAGTGCCGTCTGCTTGGCGGACCTGTGTGTATAGGGCACCACCTGCACAGGACTATCAACCTGTGGAGTCAGTCAGTGAAGACGTCTTGGGGAGAGCAACAGTCAGATCAGAAACAGTTTCCGTCGTCGTCGTCGTCTTATAATTACGGCAGTTGCTTCACATGCGAAGATCAAGAGGAAGATGTCTGTCCATGGTGGCATGGTTTGTGATGTGTGATGACCATGTGTGATGTGTGATGACCATGATGTGTGATGACCATGTGTGATGTGTGATGACCATGTGTGATGACCATGTGTGATGTGTGATGACCATGATGTGTGATGACCATGATGTGTGATGTCCATGTGTGATGTGTGATGACCATGTGTGATGTGTGATGTCCATGATGTGTGATGACCATGATGTGTGATGTCCATGTGTGATGTGTGATGACCATGATGTGTGATGACCATGTGTGATGTGTGATGTCCATGTGTGATGTGATGACCATGATGTGTGATGACCATGTGTGATGACCATGTGTGATGTGTGATGACCATGTGTGATGTGTGATGACCGTGTTGTATGATGTGTGATGACCATGTGTGATGACCATGTGTGATGTGTGATGACCATGTGTGATGACCATGATGTGTGATGACCATGTGTGATGTGTGATGTCCATGTGTGATGTGTGATGACCATGATGTGTGATGTGTGATGACCATGTGTGATGTGTGATGACCATGATGTGTGATGTGTGATGACCATGTGTGATGACCATGTGTGATGTGTGATGACCATGTGTGATGTGTGATGACCATGATGTGTGATGACCATGATGTGTGATGACCGTGATGTGTGATGTGTGATGACCATGTGTGATGACCATGATGTGTGATGACCATGATGTGTGATGTGTGATGACCGTGATGTGTGATGTGTGATGACCATGTGTGATGACCATGATGTGTGATGACCATGTATGATGTGTGACGACCATGTGTGATGACCATGTGTGATGTGTGATGACCATGATGTGTGATGACCATGATGTGTGATGTGTGATGACCATGTGTGATGACCATGATGTGTGATGACCATGATGTGTGACGACCATGACGTGCGATGACCAGTCCATGATGTGCGGGCTGTGCAGTAGGAAAGACAGGTGTGGACTTCAAACCTTTCTCCTGCAACACCGGCTCTGTGAAGTGCCGTGCTGTGTGGCGATGTCTGGCACAAGGGGGTGCTGTGTCCTTAGACTGCAACATGAAGTGTGTGCAAGTGGTTCATTGTGTTCTGGGTCCTTGGGGAAGACTGGCTGTCAGGATGTCACCACACCTCTTCCACACACACACACACTCCGCTGTTGATCTGTTCCGTGAAGTGTGATGCTCTGTTATGAACTGTGATGCTCTGTGTCGTGAACTGTGATGCTCTGTTATGAACTGTGATGCTCTGTGTCGTGAACTGTGATGCGCTGTTATGAACTGTGATGCTCTGTGTCGTGAACTGTGATGCTCTGTTATGAACTGTGATGGTCTGTTATGAACTGTGATGGTCTGTTATGAACTGTGATGCTGTGTGTTATGAACTGTGATGCTCTGTCATGAACTGTAGTGCTCTGTGTTGTGAACTGTGATGCTCTGTGTCGTGAACTGTGATGCTCTGTGTCGTGAACTAATGCTCTGTGTTGTGAACTGTGATGCTCTATGTTATGAACTGCGATGCTCTGTGTTGTGAACTGTAATGCTCTGTTATGAACTGTGATGCTCTGTGTTGTGAACTGTGATGCTCTGTGTCATGAACTGTGATGCTCTGTGTCGTGAACTGTGATGCTCGGTTATGAACTGTGATGCTGTGTGTTATGAACTGTGATGCTCTGTGTCGTGAACTGTGATGCTCTGTTATGAACTGTGATGCTCTGTGTTGTGAACTGTGATGCTCTGTCGTGAACTGTGATGCTGTGTGTCATGAATTGTGATGCTCTGTGTCGTGAACTGTGATGCTGTGTGTTATGAACTGTGATGCTCTGTGTTGTGAACTGTGATGCTCTGTTATGAACTGTGATGCTCTGTGTCGTGAACTGTGATGCTCTGTGTTGTGAACTGTGATGCTGTGTGTCGTGAACTGTGATGCTCGGTTATGAACTGTGATGCTGTGTGTTATGAACTGTGATGCTCTGTGTCGTGAACTGTGATGCTCTGTTATGAACTGTGATGCTCTGTCGTGAACTGTGATGCTGTGTGTCATGAATTGTGATGCTCTGTGTCGTGAACTGTGATGCTGTGTGTTATGAACTGTGATGCTGTGTTGTGAACTGTGATGCTCTGTGTCGTGAACTGTGATGCTCTGTGTCATGAACTGTGATGCTCTGTGTTATAAACTGTGAAGCTCTGTGTTGTGAACTGTGATGCTCTGTGTCATGAACTGTGATGCTCAGTGTCGTGAACTGTGATGCTCTGTGTCATGAACTGTGATTCTCTGTTATGAACTGTGATGCTCTGTTATGAACTGTGATGCTATGTTATGAACTGTGATGCGCTGTCATGAACTGTGATGCTCTGTGTTGTGAACTGACACTGCTCTAAACAGACAGGACACTAACCCCCAGTTGACCTGTGCAATGTGGGCAACGTCAGTGAACAGTTGCGGACTTCAGTCAGTCAGTTGTCCTGACAGTGCCCACAGCATTTGAAGAAGAAATACATTTTAGTGGGGATAGCTGCTTTCATGTGTTTTTTTTTTTGGTTAACAGTCCTGACAGTGTCTTACATTTGACAATGCCCACCAAATC
The DNA here is from genome assembly GCF_041734735.1 of Babylonia areolata. Lineage (NCBI taxonomy): Eukaryota > Metazoa > Mollusca > Gastropoda > Neogastropoda > Buccinidae > Babylonia > Babylonia areolata. Next base: position 1,249,403 of record NC_134909.1, read on the forward strand.
TTTATTTAGGGTCTGAATTGATGATGGATGGAAAAGTATTGATGTGACTGGTCGAGAAAATGTGGGGGCCTGGTTTTGCTTTATTTCTATTGTTATGTACAGTGTATGTTATTTCAGTGGATCAGTTGTCTCAACAAATAGAGTTCTGTAGGGGTGGGGGGAGTTGTACAGGTTTGTGTGGCTAGAATTCTGTTTGACAATGTCCTCCCCCAGCTTTTACGCAGGGAAATATGTGGGTTTGTAATTTTTTGCCAAATAGATAACTGGGTTTATAATTGTCCCCTAAAGCATGGCCTTTGATGCCATGCTGTCATGGTGAACGTTTCCAGGTCCTCTCCCCCATCCATCTCCCCCTCCCCCAATCCATTACCCCCCTCCATCTCCCCCCATTCATCTCCCCCCCCTCCATCACCCCCCTCCTCCATCCATCAGACGGTAGGGTTTCAAACTGACTCTAACTAGCGGGAGGAACGACCCATTCACAAATTACTTCCGATATATTTGTGACATTCCTCCCACCTTTTATATTAAAAAAAAAAAAAAATGTTATGTTTGCAAGCTTGAAATGTTTTCGTCATTCTTTAATGAATGAATGAAGAGCAGAACATGGCTAGCCATTGTGTTATTTATTTCAAAATCCCCAAAAAAATTAAAAAATGGGGGAGGAATTGCCATAAACATATATTAAGTCGAAAATTTCTGATTCGGCTGTTCCTCCCCCAAGAAATGTTTTTCTTCTCTGAATTTACAGTGAACACAACACATTCATGAAACAGGTCTCTTTTGTACCCCACTGTCCCTCCAGAGGAAGAAGCAATGGGGTTCCACGTCTCACATGATTCAAATGACAAGAGTGCAGTTTGGATGAAAACATCACCATGGCTGACAGGACCTGACAAAAGCTCACCGACAATGTGCAAGTGATGGAAATACTTCCAAAACTACTGAAATGGCATTAACTCACTCAGTACGGCCAGTCCTCTCTTCTCCTCTACATAGACCCCTCGGATGTCCAGTGGGTGTCTCAATGACCCAGCCTTTAGCTTCCCTCGTCAGAATTGTGGTATTCTTTGTCAACATTCACCTCTTCAGTATGAGAGCCTTCCACTTGCAATATTTTGATGGTGGTAATTGGGGTGAAACGCTGTTAACGTCTTCTCTTTCGCCGTTCGTATGGAGTGAGTTAAAAAAAACAAAAAAAAACAAAAAAAAAACAGAAGAAAAAAGGTCATGTTACAAACAAGTGAATTTAGCATTAATATATTTTGTTGTTTTTAAAAAGTCCTCATGAAAGCACTACTCTACTAAACATTGTCGGTGAGCTTTTGCCCCATAGAAATGTGCCATCATCCACAATCCAACAGGTCAAGGGAAACAACTGGTGCGAGACCCTGATCTGAGGTCCACTTTGTGAAGACTGACTTCTGTTCATCGGGTGTAAAGCAAAACATCTGGACTTTGGAAAGTCAAGACTTGCTGCATCAGTCAGTTCACTGGTCAGGCAGAAAGTCTGATAAACACTGACTGGACTCAACAACACTTCACTGGTATTTAACCCTTTCACTGCCAGCCAATTTGGAGTTCAAAATTCCCTTGTGCTATAAACACAGAAAATATGGTGTCTAAGAATGGCTGGGGATCCCCCCCACCCCCCCCTGTGATGTGTAGAAAATATGGCCTGTCCTACCATCGAACACAAAGAGCAGTAGGTTCATGGATAACAGACCCATGATCTGGTCACCCTTCAGTGACATGGGTCCTCTCCACCTAGCTGCTGCATAATGCGAGCTTGGCAGTGGAAGGGTTAAGAAAGAGCTTCCCTGTGCAATACAAACATTTGTCAGCTGATGAACTGAGTGAAATTTGCGCCTGGTTTGTGTGGGCTGACGCTGTGTTGGCATGAAGATCCACTGGTTTAGTCGTGTCTACAAGGCAACACCAACACAGTCGCCGCACAAACTCAGCTTCAATTCTACCTAAATCTGTCAAATCTAGAATTGCCTGTTAAGTGTAACATTTTTTTTTTCCAGAAGTTGATCATCATTATACCCGAATGGGTACGTTCTGTCATGAAATATTCTTTTGTGTCAATTTCAGTTCTGAATAAAAAAACAAACGCACCATTTTTCTTTCACAAAGTGCGTCAAATGAAGGGCAAGCCAGCAAACTCAAGTAATGAACTGCAGCTCTTAGCGTGTACACTTAGGACTTGTCGCCCACCATCAATTCCAACTTCCAGTGGTTATCTCTGACGTGTTGTTTAGTTCAGGCCGATGAACTGGACCCCAGAACCCCATTGGTCCACTTTAGAATGCATGAGCCCATCACGAAGACACTGCACACAGCGTGGTCATTTTACAAAGCTACAGCATGCGGTGGTGGTGTGTCCATCAAGATCGATGATAACCATCGTTGTCATCCAGCTGGGGGATGGGGGGAGGGTGGTGGTGGGGTGGGGGGAAGGATGCTCATGAATCTATCTGTGAGTGCGCAGATGGCTGAATAGTCCAATCTGCGCACGAAATGTTCGCTGACAGTTGGGGCAGACAAAGACAGGCATATCATTGTCAGGGAGCTTGTTTGCCCGTGACTTTCTGGCCTGCCTCTTCTCAACAGCTGCAGCAGTCCTGTTGGCCTTGCACAACTTGGCGCCTTTGTGCACAGCAGCGCGCCATTTGTCACGGTCCACTGCAGATTCCTCCCAGCATGTACTTCAGTGCCAACCACATCATCCATTTTCAAAGGATTCATTTCTTTATTTTTAAAACCCCTCCACCACACCATTTCATTTACTGCAAGAGGGAATCAAGACAGTGTAAGAATTGTATGTACAATCTTCTGAAATCACAAACATAGATGGCACTTTTGATGCGAGGCAACAGAAAGATAGTTCACTGGCTAGCAGACGGCGGTCAAATGGCGAGATGTCGTGTCACTGAGTTGCTGCGATGAATTTTGGCTGAGAGAGCAAACAGACAGGCCTGGTTTGCATCAGTTTGACATGGTCAGTCTATTTAACCAAACTTGGAGTATAATACCAACTCCCCATTTTGGTAATATTTCAGTGCCTGGATTATTTTCAAATGAGATCAAAATCTAGATCCAAAACTGGACAAAAATCTGTTTCTTGGTTTTCATATCACGCACAAAGTGGACCAAAGGTCTGGACATCAACATGGGGGAATACAAACCTAGTCACAGCATGAAAACTAGTTAACTAGACACTGAGGACTACAGGCCTAGTCACAGCATGAAAACTAGTTAACTAGACACTGACAGGGAATACAGGCCTAGTCACAGCATGAAAACTAGTTAACTAGACACTGAGGACTACAGGCCTAGTCACAGCATGAAAACTAGTTAACTAGACACTGACAGGGAATACAGGCCTAGTCACAGCATGAAAACTAGTTAACTAGACACTGAGGACTACAGGCCTAGTCACAGCATGAAAACTAGTTAACTAGACACCGAGGGCTACAGGCCTAGTCACAGCATGAAAACCCTGCTAACCAGCAAGTGCAGTCCTGCAGCAGCAAACCACAATGTTCCCCCCTCGCTAACAAAGATGATCAAGTGTGTACACACGCCTAGGGGCGTGGGGGGCGGGGGGGGGGGGTGGGCAAGTCCCCGAATCACAGGCAAATACTACTCTCCTCCCAAGAAAATACGACCACGACCCCACATGACCTTGTCCCCTGACGCTACAAAACATTCGGACAATCGGCACTGAAAACTTGACAATCCTGCCAAAATGTATCCCACTGTTCCTCCCCCCCCCCTCCCCCAGCCAAATGTATCCCCCCCCACCCACCCCGGCCAAATGTACCTCCCCCCCCACCCTGCCTAAATGTACCCCCCCCCTGCCCCACCCTGGCTCAGCCACAAAAATTCTAAATGCTAGGCAAATGTTGAAAATTTTTAAATGCGAAGCAAACGTTGAAAACTTTTACGCTAAGCACCCTATGAACATTCTTAACGCCAAGCAAATGTAGAAAAATTCTTAATGCTAAGCAATTTCTAGATTAAAAAAAAATTAAGCAATCTTTTAAAAATTCTTAACTCCAAGCAATATTAAAAAAAAAAATCTTTACAATGCTTAACACTGAGCAATCTTTAAAAAAAAGATTTAACAGTAAGCAATCTTTAAGAAATTTTAACACGAAGCAATCTCAAAAAATTTTTTTAACACAATGAACAACAACAACAAAATTTGAAGGATCACTCTTGCTGCACAGCCCAGAGCAAGAGGGGTGGGTCTTCACAGACAGCAACGTACACCACAATATGCCCCACACAGTGACGGCAACACCCCCCCACACCCCCACCCTCACAAAGTGACGCAACCACCCACCCCCACACCCCCCTACAAAGTGACGGCAACACCCCCCCACCCTCATAAAGTGATGCAAACCCCCCACCCCCCCTACAAAGTGACGGCAACACACCCCCACCCTCACAAAGTGATGCAAACCCCCCACGCCCACCCCACAAAGTGATGGCAACACCCCCCCGCCCCCCCCCCCCCCACACACACACACAAAGTGACGGCAACACCCCCCCCCACACACACACACAAAGTGACGGCAACACCCCCACACACACACACACAAAGTGACGGCAACACCCCCACACACACACAAAGTGACGGCAACACACACACACAAAGTGACGGCAACACCCTCCACACCCCCACAAAGTGACGCAACCCTCCCCCTCCCCCCTCACAAAGTAACGGCAACACGCCCCAACAAAAATGAAGGCAACACACCCCAACAAAAATGATGGCAACATGCCCCAACAAAGTGAAGACAAGACGCCCAAACAAAAATGATGGCAACATGTCCCAACAAAGTGAAGACAAGACGCCCAAACAAAAATGATGGCAACATGCCCCAACAAAGTGAAGACAAGACGCCCAAACAAAAATGATGGCAACATGCCCCAACAAAGTGAAGACAAGACGCCCAAACAAAAATGATGGCAACATGTCCCAACAAAATGAAAGCAAATCAACAAAGTGATGGCGACGTGGCAAATGGAACAAAGTGGCGGCAGCATGGCAAAACAGTGGCGGCAAATCAACAAACTGTCTGCAAAACTGAGCTGACAAGCAGCTAGTAAAGGCACAACAACACATCTGGTCAGAGACCCCTCCACAAAGCTGACTGGACACCGACCCATGACATAGCCATGTCCTCTGTTTACACAACTTTCCTCTGCTTAGATAACACGCCAGAATCAAGGCTCATCCATTACACAACTCAATAAGGAACATGCCACTGCTATTTTCATTTTGTAAGTATCTGCAGCATTCACAGAATATTCACTGTTGTGCATTTCATTTGGAATAATACAAATTCCTGTAGTCTCAGAATTTCCAAAGTTAGAACAGTTATAAAAGAAAGGAAAAAAAAGTGGAAAGCAATAAGATATCGCTCTGTCCTGGATGCACAGCCCATCTGTGGGACACAGATCAGGTTGTGAAAGTCAGATCACTTCAGATACAACGGGAGGGAGTTAGCAATCCATGCCATTGAAGATCCAATGGAAGGGAGATAATTCAAGTGAATGAGGATCAATATACCAAAATACAGGACCCCCCAACACCCACTTCCACACTCACACCACCTGTCACCAAATCAGTTCATTAAACAGCAGCGCAGAGTGTAGGTAGGTGGTCACTGTCCACATCATAGCATCAGTCAGCAGGACTGTATCACACAGCTGGGAGCCAAAAAACGTATAGACGTCGCAGTCGCAACATGTTTAAGTTGATGGCTCCACGTCGAACACGCCACACACCATGTTGGCTGGTAAGGCTCTGTCTGCACACCACACATCTCACTGTTAACTCGCATCACATCACATCACACAACACACCTCACTGTTAACTCACATCACATCACACAACACACTTCACTGTTAACTCACATCACATCACACAACACACCTCACTGTTAACTCACATTACATCACACAACACACTTCACTGTTAAATCACATCACATCACACCACACACCTCACTGTTAACTCACATCACATCACATCACACAACACACCTCACTGTTAACTCGCATCACATCACACAACACACCTCACTGTTAACTCACATCACATCACACAACACACCTCACTGTTAACTCACATCACATCACACAACACACCTCACTGTTAACTCACATCACATCACACAACACACCTCACTGTTAACTCACATCACATCACATCACACCTCACTGTTAACTCACATCACATCACATCACACAACACACCTCACTGTTAACTCACATCACATCACACACCTCACTGTTAACTCACATCACATCACACAACACACCTCACTGTTAACTCACATCGCATCACACAACACACCTCACTGTTAACTCACATCGCATCACACAACACACCTCACTGTTAACTCACATCGCATCACACAACACACCTCACTGTTAAAACACATCACATCACACACCTCACTGTTAACTGGCATCGCACAACACACCTCACTGTTACCTCACATCACATCACACACCTCACTGTTAACTCACATCGCACAACACACCTCACTGTTAACTCACATCGCACAACACACCTCACTGTTAACTCACATCACATCACAACACACCTCACTGTTAACTCACATCACATCACAACACACCTCACTGTTAACTCACATCACATCACAACACACCTCACTGTTAACTCACATCAATGTCTGCACACAAGACACCTGACTGTAAACCCATGACACTGTTCATTTGCACCACACCACATCATTTCTCCACACCACTGATCATCCATATACCACACCACTGTTCATCCATACACCACACCACACCACTGTTCATCCGTACACCACACCATACCACTGTTCATCCGTACACCACACCATACCACTGATCATCCATATACCACACCACTGTTCATCCATACACCACACCACACCACTGTTCATCCATACACCACACCATACCACTGTTCATCCGTACACCACACCACTGTTCATCCGTACACCACACCATACCACTGTTCATCCATACACCACACCACACCACTGTTCATCCATACACCACACCACTGTTCATCCATACACCACACCACACCACTGATCATCCATACACCACACCACTGTTCATCCATACACCACACCACACCACTGTTCATCCGTACACCACACCACACCACTGTTCATCCGTACACCACACCACACCACTGTTCATCCATACACCACACCACACCACTGTTCATCCGTACACCACACCATACCACTGTTCATCCATACACCACACCATACCACTGTTCATCCGTACACCACACCACTGTTCATCCGTACACCACACCATACCACTGTTCATCCATACACCACACCACAGTTCATCCATACACCACACACCACACCACTGTTCATCCGTACACCATACCACTGTTCATCCGTACACCACACCATACCACTGTTCATCCGTACACCACACCATACCACTGTTCATCCATACACCACACCACACCACTGTTCATCCATACACCACACCATACCACTGTTCATCCGTACACCACACCATACCACTGTTCATCCATACACCACACCACACCACTGTTCATCCATACACCACACCACTGTTCATCCATACACCACACCACACCACTGATCATCCATACACCACACCACTGTTCATCCATACACCACACCACACCACTGTTCATCCGTACACCACACCACACCACTGTTCATCCGTACACCACACCACACCACTGTTCATCCATACACCACACCACACCACTGTTCATCCGTACACCACACCATACCACTGTTCATCCATACACCACACCATACCACTGTTCATCCGTACACCACACCACTGTTCATCCGTACACCACACCATACCACTGTTCATCCATACACCACACCACACCACTGTTCATCCATACACCACACACCACACCACTGTTCATCCGTACACCATACCACTGTTCATCCGTACACCACACCATACCACTGTTCATCCGTACACCACACCATACCACTGTTCATCCATACACCACACCACACCACTGTTCATCCATACACCACACCATACCACTGTTCATCCGTACACCACACCACTGTTCATCCGTACACCACACCATACCACTGTTCATCCATACACCACACCACACCACTGTTCATCCATACACCACACCATACCACTGTTCATCCGTACACCACCCCACTGTTCATCCATACACCACACCACACCACTGTTCATCCATATACCACACCACTGTTCATCCATACACCACACCATACCACTGTTCATCCTTACACCACACCACTGTTCATCCATACACCACACCATACCACTGTTCATCCGTACACCACACCATACCACTGTTCATCCGTACACCACACCACTGTTCATCCATACACCACACCACACCACTGTTCATCCATACACCACACACCACACCACTGATCATCCATATACCACACCACTGTTCATCCGTACACCACACACCATACCACTGTTCATCCGTACACCACACACCATACCACTGTTCATCCGTACACCACACAACACCACTGTTCATCCATACACCACATCCACACCACTGTTCATCCATACACCACACCACTGTTCATCCATACACCACACAACTGTTCATCCATAGACCACACACCACACCACTGTTCATCCATACACCACACCACTGTTCACCCTTTCACCTGTGTCATGTCAAATCAGAGATGAACTGTAACCCTTTCACCTGTGTCATGTCAAATCAGAGAACAACTGTAACCCTTTCACCTGTGTCATGTCAAATAAGAGATCCAACTGTAACCCTTTTACCTGTGTCATGTTAACCATAGATCAACTGTAACCCTTTTACCTGTGTCATGTTAATCATAGATTAACTGTAACCCTTTTACCTGTGTCATGTCAAATCATAGAACAACTGTAACCCTTTTACCTGTGTCATGTCAAAGCACAGATCAACTGTAACCCTTTTACCTGTGTCATGTTAAATCAGAGATGAAATGTAACCCTTTTACCTGTGTCATGTCAAATCAGAGATGAACTGCAACCCTTTCACCTGTGTCATGTCAAATCAGAGATGAACTAACCCTTTCACCAGTGTCATGTCAAATCAGAGATGAACTGACCCTTTCACCTGTGTCATGTCAAATCAGAGATCAACTGTAACCCTTTTACCTGTGTCATGTTAACCATAGATCAACTGTAACCCTTTTACCTGTGTCATGTTAATCATAGATTAACTGTAACCCTTTTACCTGTGTCATGTCAAATCATAGAACAACTGTAACCCTTTTACCTGTGTCATGTCAAAGCACAGATCAACTGTAACCCTTTTACCTGTGTCATGTTAAATCAGAGATGAACTGTAACCCTTTTACCTGTGTCATGTCAAATCAGAGATCAACTGTAACCCTTTTACCTGTGTCATGTCAAATCATAGCTCAGCTGTAACCCTTTTACCTGTGTCAGGTCAAATCAGAGATGAACTGTAACCCTTTTACCTGTGTCATGTCAAATCGGAGATCAACTGTTACCATTTTACCTGTGTCATGTCAAATCATAGCTCAGTTGTAACCCTTTTACCTGTGTCATGTCAAATCAGAGATCAACTGTAACCCTTTTACCTGTGTCACGTCAAATCAGAGATCAACTGTAACCCTTTTATTTACCTGTGTTATGTCAGAGATCAACTGTAACCCTTTTACCTGTGTCATGTCAAATCAGAGATGAACTGTAACCCTTTTACCTGTGTCATGTCAATCATAAATCAACTGTAATCTCCTTACCTATCTGCTTAGGATAGGGCAAGTTGAGCTGTTTCATGATCTCAATGAACTCCTCACGCGTGCGAGTCAGTCGTCGATTGAACTTGAGTTCTTCGTCCACCGTGCTGCTCATCTGACCTGTACATGACAGAGAGAAAACCCTTACTGTGTCATCTGACCTGTACATGACAGAGAGAAAACCCTTACTGCGTCATCTGACCTGTACATGACAGAGAGAAAACCCTTACTGTGTCATCTGACCTGTACATGACAGAGAGAAAACCCTTACTGCGTCATCTGACCTGTACAACATGACAAAAGAGAAAATCCTTATTGTGACATCTGACCTGTACATGACAAAGAGAACATCCTTACTGCGTCATCTGACCTGTACATGACAGAGAACATCCTTACTGCGTCATCTGACCTGTACAACATGACAGAGAGAACATCCTTACTGCGTCATCTGACCTGTACAGCATGACAGAGAGAACATCCTTACTGTGTCATCTGACCTGTACATGACAGAGAACATCCTTACTGTGTCATCTGACCTGTACATGACAGAGAGAACATCCTTACTGCGTCATCTGACCTGTACATGACAAACAGAACATCCTTACTGCGTCATCTGACCTGTACATGACAAACAGAACATCCTTACTGCGTCATCTGACCTGTACATGACAGAGAACATCCTTACTGTGTCATCTGACCTGTACATGACAGAGAGAACATCCTTACTGTGTCATCTGACCTGTACATGACAGAGAACATCCTTACTGCGTCATCTGACCTGTACAGCATGACAGAGAACATCCTTACTGCGTCATCTGACCTGTACATGACAAAGAGAACATCCTTACTGCGTCATCTGACCTGTACAGCATGACAGAGAACATCCTTACTGTGACATCTGACCTGTACATGACAGAGAGAACATCCTTACTGTGTCATCTGACCTGTACATGACAGAGAGAAAATCCTCTGACTAACCTGTGTGTCGTCATGACAGACAGAATGGTGAAGTGTATTACAGTGTGACTGACCTGTGTCGTCATGACAGACAGGATGGTGAAGTGTATTACAGTGTGACTGACCTGTGTCATCATGACAGAGAGGATGGTGAAGTGTATTACAGTGTGACTGACCTGTGTCATCATGACAGACAGGATGGTGAAGTGTATTACAGTGTGACTGACCTGTGTCATCATGACAGAGAGGATGGTGAAGTGTATTACAGTGTGACTGACCTGTGTCGTCATGACAGACAGGATGGTGAAGTGTATTACAGTGTGACTGACCTGTGTAGTCATGACAGACAGGATGGTGAAGTGTATTACAGTGTGACTGACCTGTGGCGTCATGACAGACAGGATGGTGAAGTGTATTACAGTGTGACTGACCTGTGTCGTCATGACAGACAGGATGGTGAAGTGTATTACAGTGTGACTGACCTGTGTCGTCATGACAGACAGGATGGTGAAGTGTATTACAGTGTGACTGACCTGTGTCGTCATGACAGACAGGATGGTGAAGTGTATTACAGTGTGACTGACCTGTGTAGTCATGACAGACAGGATGGTGAAGTGTATTACAGTGTGACTGACCTGTGTCGTCATGACAGACAGGATGGTGAAGTGTATTACAGTGTGACTGACCTGTGTCGTCATGACAGACAGGATGGTGAAGTGTATTACAGTGTGACTGACCTGTGTGTAGTCATGACAGACAGGATGGTGAAGTGTATTAAAGTGTGACTGACCTGTGTCGTCATGACAGACAGGATGGTGAAGTGTATTACAGTGTGATTGACCTGTGTCGTCATGACAGACAGGATGGTGAAGTGTATTACAGTGTGACTGACCTGTGTAGTCATGACAGGATGGTGAAGTGTATTACAGTGTGACTGACCTGTGTCGTCATGACAGACAGGATGGTGAAGTGTATTAAAGTGTGACTGACCTGTGTGTAGTCATGACAGACAGGATGGTGAAGTGTATTACAGTGTGACTGACCTGTGTCGTCACGACAGACAGGATGGTGAAGTGTATTACAGTGTGACTGACCTGTGTCGTCATGACAGACAGGATGGTGAAGTGTATTACAGTGTGACTGACCTGTGTCGTCATGACAGACAGGATGGTGAAGTGTATTACAGTGTGACTGACCTGTGTCGTCATGACAGGATGGTGAAGTGTATTACAGTGTGACTGACCTGTGTAGTCATGACAGGATGGTGAAGTGTATTACAGTGTGACTGACCTGTGTCGTCATGACAGACAGAATGGTGAAGTGTATTACAGTGTGACTGACCTGTGTAGTCATGACAGGATGGTGAAGTGTATTACAGTGTGACTGACCTGTGTCGTCATGACAGACAGAATGGTGAAGTGTATTACAGTGTGACTGACCTGTGTCGTCATGACAGACAGGATGGTGAAGTGTATTACAGTGTGACTGACCTGTGTGTAGTCATGACAGACAGGATGGTGAAGTGTATTACAGTGTGACTGACCTGTGTCGTCATGACAGACAGGATGGTGAAGTGTATTACAGTGTGACTGACCTGTGGCGTCATGACAGACAGGATGGTGAAGTGTATTACAGTGTGACTGACCTGTGTCGTCATGACAGACAGGATGGTGAAGTGTATTACAGTGTGACTGACCTGTGTCGTCATGACAGACAGGATGGTGAAGTGTATTACAGTGTGACTGACCTGTGTCGTCATGACAGACAGGATGGTGAAGTGTATTACAGTGTGACTGACCTGTGTCGTCATGACAGACAGGATGGTGAAGTGTATTACAGTGTGACTGACCTGTGTCGTCATGACAGACAGGATGGTGAAGTGTATTACAGTGTGACTGACCTGTGTCGTCATGACAGACAGGATGGTGAAGTGTATTACAGTGTGACTGACCTGTGTCGTCATGACAGACAGGATGGTGAAGTGTATTACAGTGTGACTGACCTGTGTCGTCATGACAGACAGGATGGTGAAGTGTATTACAGTGTGACTGACCTGTGTCGTCATGACAGACAGGATGGTGAAGTGTATTACAGTGTGACTGACCTGTGTAGTCATGACAGACAGGATGGTGAAGTGTATTACAGTGTGACTGACCTGTGTGTAGTCATGACAGACAGGATGGTGAAGTGTATTACAGTGTGACTGACCTGTGTGTAGTCATGACAGACAGGATGGTGAAGTGTATTACAGTGTGACTGACCTGTGTGTAGTCATGACAGACAGGATGGTGAAGTGTATTACAGTGTGACTGACCTGTGTGTAGTCATGACAGACAGGATGGTGAAGTGTATTACAGTGTGACTGACCTGTGTCGTCATGACAGACAGGATGGTGACGTGTATTACAGTGTGACTGACCTGTGTCGTCATGACAGACAGAATGATGAAGTGTATTACAGTGTGACTGACCTGTGTGTAGTCATGACAGACAGGATGGTGAAGTGTATTACAGTGTGACTGACCTGTGTCGTCATGACAGACAGAATGGTGAAGTGTATTACAGTGTGACTGACCTGTGTGTAGTCATGACAGACAGAATGGTGACGTATATTACAGTGTGACTGACCTGTGTCGTCATGACAGACAGGATGGTGAAGTGTATTACAGTGTGACTGACCTGTGTGTAGTCATGACAGACAGGATGGTGAAGTGTATTACAGTGTGACTGACCTGTGTCGTCATGACAGACAGGATGGTGAAGTGTATTACAGTGTGACTGACCTGTGTCGTCATGACAGACAGGATGGTGAAGTGTATTACAGTGTGACTGACCTGTGTAGTCATGACAGACAGAATGGTGAAGTGTATTACAGTGTGACTGACCTGTGTGTAGTCATGACAGACAGAATGGTGAAGTGTATTACAGTGTGACTGACCTGTGTGTCGTCATGACAGACAGGATGGTGAAGTGTATTACAGTGTGACTGACCTGTGTAGTCATGACAGACAGGATGGTGAAGTGTATTACAGTGTGACTGACCTGTGTCGTCATGACAGACAGGATGGTGACGTGTATTACAGTGTGACTGACCTGTGTCGTCATGACAGACAGAATGATGAAGTGTATTACAGTGTGACTGACCTGTGTCGTCATGACAGACAGAATGGTGAAGTGTATTACAGTGTGACTGACCTGTGTGTAGTCATGACAGACAGGATGGTGAAGTGTATTACAGTGTGACTGACCTGTGTCGTCATGACAGACAGGATGGTGAAGTGTATTACAGTGTGACTGACCTGTGTCGTCATGACAGACAGGATGGTGAAGTGTATTACAGTGTGACTGACCTGTGTGTAGTCATGACAGACAGGATGGTGAAGTGTATTACAGTGTGACTGACCTGTGTCGTCATGACAGACAGGATGGTGACGTGTATTACAGTGTGACTGACCTGTGTCGTCATGACAGACAGGATGGTGAAGTGTATTACAGTGTGACTGACCTGTGTAGTCATGACAGGATGGTGAAGTGTATTACAGTGTGACTGACCTGTGTGTAGTCATGACAGACAGGATGGTGAAGTGTATTACAGTGTGACTGACCTGTGTGTCGTCATGACAGACAGGATGGTGAAGTGTATTACAGTGTGACTGACCTCTGTCGTCATGACAGACAGGATGGTGAAGTGTATTACAGTGTGACTGACCTGTGTCGTCATGACAGACAGGATGGTGAAGTGTATTACAGTGTGACTGACCTGTGTAGTCATGACAGACAGGATGGTGAAGTGTATTACAGTGTGACTGACCTGTGTCGTCATGACAGACAGGATGGTGAAGTGTATTACAGTGTGACTGACCTGTGTCGTCATGACAGACAGGATGGTGAAGTGTATTACAGTGTGACTGACCTGTGTGTAGTCATGACAGACAGGATGGTGAAGTGTATTACAGTGTGACTGACCTGTGTGTAGTCATGACAGACAGGATGGTGAAGTGTATTACAGTGTGACTGACCTGTGTCGTCATGACAGACAGGATGGTGAAGTGTATTACAGTGTGACTGACCTGTGTGTAGTCATGACAGACAGGATGGTGAAGTGTATTACAGTGTGACTGACCTGTGTGTAGTCATGACAGACAGGATGGTGAAGTGTATTACAGTGTGACTGACCTGTGTAGTCATGACAGACAGGATGGTGAAGTGTATTACAGTGTGACTGACCTGTGTGTAGTCATGACAGACAGGATGGTGAAGTGTATTACAGTGTGACTGACCTGTGTCGTCATGACAGACAGGATGGTGAAGTGTATTACAGTGTGACTGACCTGTGTGTAGTCATGACAGACAGGATGGTGAAGTGTATTACAGTGTGACTGACCTGTGTCGTCATGACAGACAGGATGGTGAAGTGTATTACAGTGTGACTGACCTGTGTCGTCATGACAGACAGGATGGTGAAGTGTATTACAGTGTGACTGACCTGTGTCGTCATGACAGAGATGGTGAAGTGTATTACAGTGTGACTGACCTGTGTCGTCATGACAGACAGGATGGTGAAGTGTATTACAGTGTGACTGACCTGTGTCTTCATGACAGACAGGATGGTGAAGTGTATTACAGTGTGACTGACCTGTGTCGTCATGACAGACAGGATGGTGAAGTGTATTACAGTGTGACTGACCTGTGTCGTCATGACAGACAGGATGGTGAAGTGTATTACAGTGTGACTGACCTGTGTAGTCATGACAGACAGGATGGTGAAGTGTATTACAGTGTGACTGACCTGTGTGTAGTCATGACAGACAGGATGGTGAAGTGTATTACAGTGTGACTGACCTGTGTGTAGTCATGACAGGATGGTGAAGTGTATTACAGTGTGACTGACCTGTGTCGTCATGACAGACAGGATGGTGAAGTGTATTACAGTGTGACTGACCTGTGTGTAGTCATGACAGACAGGATGGTGAAGTGTATTACAGTGTGACTGACCTGTGTCGTCATGACAGACAGGATGGTGAAGTGTATTACAGTGTGACTGACCTGTGTCGTCATGACAGACAGGATGGTGAAGTGTATTACAGTGTGACTGACCTGTGTCGTCATGACAGACAGGATGGTGACGTGTATTACAGTGTGACTGACCTGTGTGTAGTCATGACAGACAGAATGGTGAAGTGTATTACAGTGTGACTGACCTGTGTCGTCATGACAGACAGGATGGTGAAGTGTATTACAGTGTGACTGACCTGTGTGTAGTCATGCAGACAGGATGGTGAAGTGTATTACAGTGTGACTGACCTGTGTCGTCATGACAGACAGGATGGTGAAGTGTATTACAGTGTGACTGACCTGTGTCGTCATGACAGACAGGATGGTGAAGTGTATTACAGTGTGACTGACCTGTGTCGTCATGACAGACAGGATGGTGAAGTGTATTACAGTGTGACTGACCTGTGTCGTCATGACAGACAGGATGGTGAAGTGTATTACAGTGTGACTGACCTGTGTCGTCATGACAGACAGGATGGTGAAGTGTATTACAGTGTGACTGACCTGTGTGTAGTCATGACAGACAGGATGGTGAAGTGTATTACAGTGTGACTGACCTGTGTGTCGTCATGACAGACAGGATGGTGAAGTGTATTACAGTGTGACTGACCTGTGTCGTCATGACAGACAGGATGGTGAAGTGTATTACAGTGTGACTGACCTGTGTCGTCATGACAGACAGGATGGTGAAGTGTATTACAGTGTGACTGACCTGTGTCGTCATGACAGACAGGATGGTGAAGTGTATTACAGTGTGACTGACCTGTGTAGTCATGACAGACAGGATGGTGAAGTGTATTACAGTGTGACTGACCTGTGTCGTCATGACAGACAGGATGGTGAAGTGTATTACAGTGTGACTGACCTGTGTAGTCATGACAGACAGGATGGTGAAGTGTATTACAGTGTGACTGACCTGTGTAGTCATGACAGACAGAATGGTGAAGTGTATTACAGTGTGACTGACCTGTGTCGTCATGACAGACAGGATGGTGAAGTGTATTACAGTGTGACTGACCTGTGTCGTCATGACAGACAGGATGGTGAAGTGTATTACAGTGTGACTGACCTGTGTCGTCATGACAGACAGGATGGTGAAGTGTATTACAGTGTGACTGACCTGTGTGTCGTCATGACAGACAGGATGGTGAAGTGTATTACAGTGTGACTGACCTGTGTAGTCATGACAGACAGAATGGTGACGTATATTACAGTGTGACTGACCTGTGTGTAGTCATGACAGACAGGATAGTGAAGTGTATTACAGTGTGACTGACCTGTGTCGTCATGACAGACAGGATGGTGAAGTGTATTAAAGTGTGACTGACCTGTGTGTAGTCATGACAGGATAGTGAAGTGTATTACAGTGTGACTGACCTGTGTAGTCATGACAGACAGGATGGTGAAGTGTATTACAGTGTGACTGACCTGTGTCGTCATGACAGACGATGGTGAAGTGTATTACAGTGTGACTGACCTGTGTCGTCATGACAGACAGGATGGTGAAGTGTATTACAGTGTGACTGACCTGTGTGTAGTCATGACAGACAGGATGGTGAAGTGTATTACAGTGTGACTGACCTGTGTCGTCATGACAGACAGGATGGTGAAGTGTATTACAGTGTGACTGACCTGTGTAGTCATGACACAGGATGGTGAAGTGTATTACAGTGTGACTGACCTGTGTCGTCATGACAGACAGGATGGTGAAGTGTATTACAGTGTGACTGACCTGTGTCGTCATGACAGACAGGATGGTGAAGTGTATTACAGTGTGACTGACCTGTGTCGTCATGACAGACAGGATGGTGAAGTGTATTACAGTGTGACTGACCTGTATGTAGTCATGACAGACAGGATGGTGAAGTGTATTACAGTGTGACTGACCTGTGTGTAGTCATGACAGACAGGATGGTGAAGTGTATTACAGTGTGACTGACCTGTGTGTAGTCATGACAGACAGGATGGTGAAGTGTATTACAGTGTGACTGACCTGTGTGTAGTCATGACAGGATGGTGAAGTGTATTACAGTGTGACTGACCTGTGTCGTCATGACAGACAGGATGGTGAAGTGTATTACAGTGTGACTGACCTGTGTGTAGTCATGACAGACAGGATGGTGAAGTGTATTACAGTGTGACTGACCTGTGTCGTCATGACAGACAGGATGGTGAAGTGTATTACAGTGTGACTGACCTGTGTAGTCATGACAGACAGGATGGTGAAGTGTATTACAGTGTGACTGACCTGTGTCGTCATGACAGACAGGATGGTGACGTGTATTACAGTGTGACTGACCTGTGTCGTCACTGACAGACAGGATGGTGAAGTGTATTACAGTGTGACTGACCTGTGTCGTCATGACAGACAGGATGGTGAAGTGTATTACAGTGTGACTGACCTGTGTGTAGTCATGACAGACAGGATGGTGAAGTGTATTACAGTGTGACTGACCTGTGTCGTCATGACAGACAGGATGGTGAAGTGTATTACAGTGTGACTGACCTGTGTCGTCATGACAGACAGGATGGTGAAGTGTATTACAGTGTGACTGACCTGTGTCGTCATGACAGACAGGATGGTGAAGTGTATTACAGTGTGACTGACCTGTGTCGTCATGACAGACAGGATGGTGAAGTGTATTACAGTGTGACTGACCTGTGTAGTCATGACAGAGAGATGGTGAAGTGTATTACAGTGTGACTGACCTGTGTCGTCATGACAGACAGGATGGTGAAGTGTATTACAGTGTGACTGACCTGTGTCGTCATGACAGACAGGATGGTGAAGTGTATTACAGTGTGACTGACCTGTGTCGTCATGACAGACAGGATGGTGAAGTGTATTACAGTGTGACTGACCTGTGTCGTCATGACAGACAGGATGGTGAAGTGTATTACAGTGTGACTGACCTGTGTCGTCATGACAGACAGGATGGTGAAGTGTATTACAGTGTGACTGACCTGTGTGTAGTCATGACAGACAGAATGGTGAAGTGTATTACAGTGTGACTGACCTGTGTAGTCATGACAGGGATGGTGAAGTGTATTACAGTGTGACTGACCTGTATGTAGTCATGACAGGATGATGAAGTGTATTACAGTGTGACTGACCTGTGTCGTCATGACAGACAGGATGGTGAAGTGTATTACAGTGTGACTGACCTGTGTGTCGTCATGACAGACAGGATGGTGAAGTGTATTACAGTGTGACTGACCTGTGTAGTCATGACAGACAGGATGGTGAAGTGTATTACAGTGTGACTGACCTGTGTCGTCATGACAGACAGGATGGTGAAGTGTATTACAGTGTGACTGACCTGTGTCGTCATGACAGACAGAATGGTGAAGTGTATTACAGTGTGACTGACCTGTGTCGTCATGACAGACAGGATGGTGAAGTGTATTACAGTGTGACTGACCTGTGTGTAGTCATGACAGACAGGATGGTGAAGTGTATTACAGTGTGACTGACCTGTGTCGTCATGACAGACAGGATGGTGAAGTGTATTACAGTGTGACTGACCTGTGTGTAGTCATGACAGACAGGATGGTGAAGTGTATTACAGTGTGACTGACCTGTGTGTAGTCATGACAGACAGGATGGTGAAGTGTATTACAGTGTGACTGACCTGTGTCGTCATGACAGACAGGATGGTGAAGTGTATTACAGTGTGACTGACCTGTGTGTAGTCATGACAGACAGGATGGTGAAGTGTATTACAGTGTGACTGACCTGTGTGTAGTCATGACAGACAGGATGGTGAAGTGTATTACAGTGTGACTAACCTGTGTGTAGTCATGACAGACAGGATGGTGAAGTGTATTACAGTGTGACTGACCTGTGTCGTCATGACAGACAGGATGGTGAAGTGTATTACAGTGTGACTGACCTGTGTGTCATCATGACAGACAGGATGGTGAAGTGTATTACAGTGTGACTGACCTGTGTCGTCATGACAGACAGGATGGTGAAGTGTATTACAGTGTGACTGACCTGTGTAGTCATGACAGACAGGATGGTGAAGTGTATTACAGTGTGACTGACCTGTGTCGTCATGACAGACAGGATGGTGAAGTGTATTACAGTGTGACTGACCTGTGTGTAGTCATGACAGACAGGGATGGTGAAGTGTATTACAGTTTGACTGACCTGTGTGTAGTCATGACAGACAGAATGGTGAAGTGTATTACAGTGTGACTGACCTGTGTCGTCATGACAGACAGGATGGTGAAGTGTATTACAGTGTGACTGACCTGTGTGTAGTCATGACAGGATGGTGAAGTGTATTACAGTGTGACTGACCTGTGTGTCGTCATGACAGACAGGATGGTGAAGTGTATTACAGTGTGACTGACCTGTGTGTCGTCATGACAGACAGGATGGTGAAGTGTATTACAGTGTGACTGACCTGTGTCGTCATGACAGACAGGATGGTGAAGTGTATTACAGTGTGACTGACCTGTGTGTCGTCATGACAGACAGAATGGTGAAATGTATTACAGTGTGACTGACCTGTGTCGTCATGACAGACAGGATGGTGAAGTGTATTACAGTGTGACTGACCTGTGTCGTCATGACAGACAGAATGGTGAAGTGTATTACAGTGTGACTGACCTGTGTCGTCATGACAGAATGGTGAAGTGTATTACAGTGTGACTGACCTGTGTCGTCATGACAGACAGAATGGTGAAGTGTATTACAGTGTGACTGACCTGTGTAGTCATGACAGGATGGTGAAGTGTATTACAGTGTGACTGACCTGTGTGTAGTCATGACAGAGAGGATGGTGAAGTGTATTACAGTGTGACTGACCTGTGTCGTCATGACAGACAGGATGGTGAAGTGTATTACAGTGTGACTGACCTGTGTCGTCATGACAGAGAGGATGGTGAAGTGTATTACAGTGTGACTGACCTGTGTGTAGTCATGACAGACAGGATGGTGAAGTGTATTACAGTGTGACTGACCTGTGTCGTCATGACAGACAGGATGGTGAAGTGTATTACAGTGTGACTGACCTGTGTCGTCATGACAGACAGGATGGTGAAGTGTATTACAGTGTGACTGACCTGTGTCGTCATGACAGACAGGATGGTGAAGTGTATTACAGTGTGACTGACCTGTGTAGTCATGACAGGATGGTGAAGTGTATTACAGTGTGACTGATCTGTGTAGTCATGACAGACAGGATGGTGAAGTGTATTACAGTGTGACTGACCTGTGTAGTCATGACAGACAGGATGGTGAAGTGTATTACAGTGTGACTGACCTGTGTAGTCATGACAGACAGGATGGTGAAGTGTATTACAGTGTGACTGACCTGTGTCGTCATGACAGACAGGATGGTGAAGTGTATTACAGTGTGACTGACCTGTGTGTAGTCATGACAGACAGGATGGTGAAGTGTATTACAGTGTGACTGACCTGTGTAGTCATGACAGACAGGATGGTGAAGTGTATTACAGTGTGACTGATCTGTGTCGTCATGACAGACAGGATGGTGAAGTGTATTACAGTGTGACTGACCTGTGTGTAGTCATGACAGACAGGATGGTGAAGTGTATTACAGTGTGACTGACCTGTGTAGTCATGACAGACAGGATGGTGAAGTGTATTACAGTGTGACTGACCTGTGTCATCATGACAGACAGGATGGTGAAGTGTATTACAGTGTGACTGACCTGTGTCGTCATGACAGACAGGATGGTGAAGTGTATTACAGTGTGACTGACCTGTGTAGTCATGACCTGGGAGGATAGTGTAGTGGCGAGGCAAGGAGAAAATCTTGGTGTGCACAGAGTCATACAGCCTGCCTGCATCACCTGTAACCCACACAATCCAACACTATGTCACCACACCACTATAAAGTGTCTGTAACCACATGCCATAACCACAGCCACACAACCACACCCCACAGCCACAACCAAAGCCACACACCCACAACCACACACCCCACAGCCACAACCACAACCACACACCCACAACCACACCCCACAGCCACAACCACAACCACACCCCCCACAGCCACAACCACACCCCCACAACCACACCCCACAGCCACACACCCACAACCACCCCCCCACAGCCACAACCACACAGCCACAGCCACACCCCCACAGCCACAACCACACCCCCACAGCCACACCCCCACAACCACACACCCCACAGCAACAACCACAACCACACCCCCACAGCCACAACCACACCCCCACAACCACACCCCCACAGCCACACCCACAACCACACCCCCACAGCAACAACCACACCCCCACACCCCCACAACCACACCCCCACAGCCACAACCACACCCCCACAGTCACACCCCCACAGCCATAACCACACCCACACACCCCCACAACCACAGCCACAACCCCACAACCACACCCCCACAACCACACTCCCACAGCCACAACCACACCCCCACAGCCATAACCACAACCACACCCCCACAGCCACACCCACACCCCGCAGCCACAACCACAACCACACTCCCACAGCCACAGCCACACCCCTACAGCCACACCCACACCCCCACAGCCACACACCCACAACCACACCCCCACAACCACACCCCCACAGCCACAACCACACCCCCACAGCCACAACCACACCCCCACAACCACACCCCCACAGCCACAACCACACCCCCACAACCACACCCCCACAGCCACAACCACACCCCCACAGCCACAACCACAGACCCACAACCACAACCACACCCCCACAACCACACTCCAACAACCACACCCCCACAACCACACCCCCACAGCCACAACCACACCCCCACAGCATCACCCACACCCCCACTGCCACAACCACACCCCCACAGCCACAACCACACCCCCACTGCCACAACCACAGCCACAGCCATAACCACACCCCCACTGCCACAACCACACACCCACAGCCACAACCACACCCCCACTGCCACAACCACACCCCCACTGCCACAACCACATCCCCACAGCCACAACCACACCCCCACAGCCACAACCACACCCCCACTGCCACAACCACACCCCCACAGCCACACCCCCACAGCCACAACCACACCCCCACAACCACAGCCACAACCACACCCCCACTGCCACAACCACATCCCCACAGCCACAACCACACCCCCACAGCCACAACCACACCCCCACAGCCACACCCCCACAACCACACCCCCACAGCCACAACCACACCCCCACGCCACACCCCCACAGCCACAACCACACCCCCACAGCCACAACCACACCCCCACAGCCACACCCCCACAGCCACACCCACACCCCCACAACCACACCCCCACAGCCACACCCACAGCCACACCCACACTGCCACAACCACACCCCCACAGCCACAACCACACCCCCACAGCCACAGCCACACCCCCACAGCCACACCCCTACGCACCTTGCTGGAAGTCTGTCCTGCCACAGCCCCGGATGAGAACGGCGTCTCCAGTGAACACCAGGCCTTGGGGCTTCAGCACGTAAGTCATGCAGCCTGCAACATGACACATCACCCACATCGTGACACATCACCCTGCAACATGACACATCACCCACATCGTGACACATCACCCTGCAACATGACACATCACCCACATCGTGACACATCACCATACAACATGACACATCACCCACATCGTGACACATCACCCTGCAACATGACACATTACCCACATCACGACACACCACACTGCAACATGACACATCACCCACATCATGACACATCACCCTGCAACACGACACATCACCCACATCGTGACACATCACCCTGCAACATGACACATCACCCACATCGTGACACATCACCCTGCAACACGACACATCACCCACATCGTGACACATCACCCTGCAACACGACACATCACCCACATCGTGACACATCACCCTGCAACATGACACATCACCCACAACGTGACACATCACCCTGCAACATGACACATCACCCACAACGTGACACATCACCCTGCAACATGACACATCACCCACAACGTGACACATCACCCTGCAACATGACACATCACCCACATCGTGATACATCACCCTGCAACATGACACATCACCCACATCGTGACACATCACCCTGCAACACGACACATCACCCACATCGTGACACATCACCCTGCAACACGACACATCACCCACATTGTGACACATCACCCTGCAACACGACACATCACCCACATCGTGACACATCACCCTGCAACACGACACATCACCCACATCGTGACACATCACCCTGCAACATGACACATCACCTTGCAACTTGACACATCACCCACATCATGACACATCACCTTGCAACTTGACACACCACCCACATCACATCACCCACATCGGGACACATTACCCACATCACGACACACCACACTGCAACATGACACATCACCCACATCATGACACATCACCCTGCAACATGACAAATCACCATGCAACATGGCACATTGCGACACATCACCTCGCAACATGACACATCACCCACATCATATGTCACCCTGCAACATGACAAATCACCATGCAACATGACAAACTACCCACAACATGACACATCACCGTGCAACATGACAAATCACTACGAAACACAACCCACATCATGACACACCACCCGCAACATGACACACCACCCGTGACATGACACACCACTGCACCATGACACGTCACCCTGCAACATGACACACCACCCTACAACATCACTCTGCAGCGTAACACATAATCACCCTGCAACATGACATATGATCACACATCACCCTGCAATGTGACACATCATAACACATCATCACCCTGCAACATCACACATCATAACACAATCACCTTGCAACGTGACACATTACCCACATCATCACCCTGCAATGTGACACATCATAACACATCATCACCCAGCAACACGACACATCATAACACATCACCCAGCAACATGACACATCCCTCTGCAACATGACACATCATAACACATCATCCCTCTGCAACATGCCACATCATATCATCACTCTGCAACATGACACATCACTCTGTAACATGACACATTACAACACATCATCACTCTGCAACATGACACATCACTCTGCAACATGACACATCATAACACATCATCACTCTGCAGCATGACACATCATCACTCTGCAGCATGACACATCATCACTCTGCAACATGACACATCATCACTCTGCAACATGACACATCATCACTCTGCAACATGACACATCATAACACATCATCACTCTGCAACATGACACATCACTCTGCAGCATGACACATCATAACACATCATCACTCTGCAACATGACACATCATAACACATCATCACTCTGCAACATGACACATCATCACTCTGCAACATGACACATCACTCTGCAACATGACACATCATAACACATAATCACTCTGCAACATGACACATCATAACACATCATCACTCTGCAACATGACACATCACTCTGCAGCACGACACATCATAACACATCATCACTCTGCAACATGACACATCATAACACATCATCACTCTGCAACATGACACATCACTCTGCAGCATGACACATCATAACACATCATCACTCTGCAACATGACACATCATAACACATCATCACCCTGCAACATGACACATCACTCTGCAGCATGACACATCATCGCCCTGTAACGTGACACATCATAACACATCATTACTCTGCAGTGTGACACGTTTATTTATCTATAGTCTGTTCATCTAAGATGACGATATTAGAACAGGGTGACACATAATCACCTGCAACCCCACATCATCACCTGCAGCATGACACATCAGTGGCATCATCATTCATCACGTATTCACAGTCTGAAACAACAACATAACAATGAACCAATGAACATGTAAACACACTGTGTCAGTCTAACAACACCACAATGAACCAATGAACATGTACACACGTGTCAGTCAAACAACAACACAATGAACCAATGAACATGTAAACACGTGTCAGTCAAACAACAACACAACAATGAACCAATGAACATGTAAACACTGTGTCAGTCAAACAACAACACAATGAACCAATGAACATGCAAACACGTGTCAGTCAAACAACAACATAACCATGAACCAATGAACATGTACACACACTGTGTCAGTCAAACAACAACATAACAATGAACCAATGAACATGTAAACACTGTGTCAATCAAACAACAACACAATGAACCAATGAACATGTAAACACTGTGTCAGTCAAACAACAACACAACAATGAACCAATGAACATGTAAACACTGTGTCAGTCTAACAACAACACAATGAACCAATGAACATGTACACACTGTGTCAGTCTAACAACAACACAATGAACCAATGAACATGTACACACACTGTGTCAGTCAAACAACAACACAACAATGAACCAATGAACATGTACACACACTGTGTCAGTCTAACAACAACACAATGAACCAATGAACATGTACACACACTGTGTCAGTCAAACAACACAACAATGAACCAATGAACATGTACACACACTGTGTCAGTCAAACAACAACACAACAATGAACCAATGAACATGTACACACACTGTGTCAGTCAAACAACAACACAACAATGAACCAATGAACATGTACACACACTGTGTCAGTCAAACAACAACACAACAATGAACCAATGAACATGTACACACACTGTGTCAGTCAAACAACACCACAATGAACCAATTAACATGTAAACACTGTGTCAGTCAAACAACAACACAACAATGAACCAATTAACATGTAAACACTGTGTCAGTCAAACAACATAACCATGAACCAATGAACATGTACACACACTGTGTCAGTCAAACAACAACACAACAATGAACCAATGAACATGTACACACACTGTGTCAGTCAAACAACAACATAACAATGAACCAATGAACATGTACACACACTGTGTCAGTCAAACAACAACACAACAATGAACCAATGAACATGTACACACACTGTGTCAGTCTAACAACAACATAACAATGAACCAATGAACATGTACACGCACTGTGTCAGTCAAACAACAACATAACAATGAACCAATGAACATGTACACACACTGTGTCAGTCAAACAACAACATAACAATGAACCAATTAACATGTAAACACTGTGTCAGTCAAACAACATAACCATGAACCAATGAACATGTACACACACTGTGTCAGTCAAACAACAACACAACAATGAACCAATGAACATGTACACACACTGTGTCAGTCTAACAACACAACAATGAACCAATGAACATGTACACACACTGTGTCAGTCAAACAACAACACAACAATGAACCAATGAACATGTACACACACTGTGTCAGTCTAACAACACAACAATGAACCAATGAACATGTACACACACTGTGTCAGTCAAACAACACCACAATGAACCAATTAACATGTAAACACTGTGTCAGTCAAACAACAACACAACAATGAACCAATGAACATGTACACACACTGTGTCAGTCAAACAACAACACAACAATGAACCAATGAACATGTACACACACTGTGTCAGTCAAACAACACCACAATGAACCAATTAACATGTAAACACTGTGTCAGTCAAACAACAACACAACAATGAACCAATGAACATGTACACACACTGTGTCAGTCAAACAACAACACAACAATGAACCAATGAACATGTACACACACTGTGTCAGTCAAACAACAACACAACAATGAACCAATGAACATGTACACACACTGTGTCAGTCAAACAACAACACAACAATGAACCAATGAACATGTACACACACTGTGTCAGTCAAACAACACAACAATGAACCAATGAACATGTACACACACTGTGTCAGTCAAACAACAACACAACAATGAACCAATGAACATGTACACACACTGTGTCAGTCAAACAACAACATAACAATGAACCAATGAACATGTACACACTCTGTCAGTCAAACAACAACATAACCATGAACCAATGAACATGTACACACACTGTGTCAGTCAAACAACAACACAACAATGAACCAATGAACATGTACACACACTGTGTCAGTCAAACAACAACACAACAATGAACCAATGAACATGTACACACACTGTGTCAGTCAAACAACACCACAACAATGCATGCAGCAGTACACACACCAGGGAAGCCAACCCCTGTCGACAGTCCGTAAGAACAATCAGGAAATTGGTTAGGGACATTCCTGCCACTGCTTCTTCACATGACATCTGTGGCACTTCCCTGGTCTTTGTTTGTCTTGTTTCTGACAATCGGAATCCACATCTGACTTCTGTTCTGAGCCACTTGTCCTTTCCTGGCACTCCATACCTTAACTCTCTCCATACGAACGGCGAAAGAGACGACGTTAACAGCGTTTCACCCCAATTACCATCATCAAAATATTGCAAGTGGAAGGCTCTTATACTGAAGAGGTGAATGTTGACAAAGAATACCACAATTCTGACGACAGAAGCTAAAGGTTGGGTCATTCCGACACCCACTGGACATCCGAGGGGTCTGTGTAGAGGAGAAGAGAGCACTGGCCGTACTGAGTGAGTTAATCCACTCAACGCTGTTTCAATACAAACACGCACGCGAGTAGCTGAGCATCATCACTTGTGACCAACGTCAGTCCTAAGAAGTGACTACCCTGGCCTCGTGATCGATAGGTCTGGAGCATCTGGGTAATGTTACAACAGGAAAGCATGCAACCAAGCAATGTAGTCGAAAATGAACTCCTCAGAACAATTCTGACGTTGACATAATGTTGGAAGAAACTGTGCTCAAGCGTAACAAACTACGGCGAAATCGTAACAGTTGGCATCTCTGAACACACACACACACACACACACACAGACACACAGACACACACACAGACTGTCAGTGTGTCCTGGTGTACTGTAACACTCCAGAGAGAGGGAACACACACACACACACACACACACATACACACACACACACACACACACACACACACACACAGAGACCGTCAGTGTGTCCCGGTGTACTGTAGCACTCCAGAGAGAGGGAACACACACACACACACACACACACACAGACCGTTAGTGTGTCCCGGTGTACTGTAGCACTCCAGAGAGAAGGCCCCAAAGGGAATGGAGCTGCCCTCCTCTATGAGCACGTCGGCCTTGGCCCCACTGACCCTGGCAATGACGCTCCTGCACCCCGCGACGCGCTTCTTGATCTCACCGCTACCCGTCACGTGGTCTGCGTGGACGTGTGTATTCACTGCAACCCCACCACTAGTCACTGTCAGCATCACTTCACTGCAACACCACCACTAGTCATCATCGTCATCATCACTTCACTGCAACACCACCACTAGTCATCATCATCATCATCATCATCATCATCACTTCACTGCAACACCACCACTAGTCATCATCATCATCATCATCATCACTTCACTGCAACACCACCACTAGTCATCATCATCATCATCATCATCACTTCACTGCAACACCACCACTAGTCATCATCATCATCACTTCACTGCAACACCACCACTAGTCATCATCGTCATCATCATCACTTCACTGCAACACCACCACCAGTCATCATCATCATCATCACTTCAGTTCAACACCACCACTAGTCATCATCATCATCATCATCACTTCACTGCAACACCACCACCAGTCATCATCATCATCATCACTTCACTGCAACACCACCACTAGTCATCATCATCATCATCACTTCACTGCAACACCACCACTAGTCATCATCATCATCACTTCACTGCAACACCACCACTAGTCATCATCGTCATCATGATGTGAAAAGAGTGTCATTATTCCTGTCATGTCCAAGTGTTCACCCACTGATCTGTACTGGTGACATGAAAAGAGTGTCTTTATTCTGGTCATACAAAATTGTTCACCCACTGATCTGTACTGGTGACGTGAAAAGAGTGTCTTTATTCTGGTCATACAAAATTGTTCACCCACTGATCTGTACTGGCGATGTGAAAAGAGTGTCATTATTCCGTTCATGTACTGGTTCTAAGGAACCTGCCTGAATTATTTGTCTACCATTCTTCTGGCTGTACTTAACACTGTATTTTATATTGATTTTAAAACAGTGAAGTGATGGCCTAGAGGTAACGTGTCCATGTAGGAAGCGAGAGAATCTGGGCACGCTGGTTCAAATCACAGCTCAGCCGCCGATATTTTCTTCCCCTCCACTAGACCGTGAGTGGTGGTCTGGGTGCTAGTCATTCAGATGAGATGATAAACTGAGATCCTGTGTGCAGCATGCACTTTGCGCACGTAAAAGAACCCACGGCAACAAAAGGGTTGTTCCTGCCGAAATTCTGCAGAAAAATCTACTTCGATAGGAAAAACAAATAAAACTGCACGCACGAAAAAATACAAAAAATGGGTGGTGCTGTAGTATAGTGGCGCGCTCTCCCTGGGGAGAGCAGCCTTAATTTCACACAGAGAAATCTGTTGTGATAAAAAGAAATACAAACACAAATACAAACAAATACAAATGCTTGCAATGAAACACTGATGCCTTGTTGTAAACAGAGGAACAAAATTATGTTTGACATTATGATGGTGTTTTTCTTCTTTTTTTTTTTTTTACTTTACACCAAGTTACTAGACACTTTGTGAGGTCAACCCAACTGTTCAACTGATATGGTTGTACCTACTTACGGTTGTACTTACTTAGGGCACCCTCCCCCCCACCACCACCACCCCTCTTTACCCAAACCCATCACTGCAGTGTGTTACAACAGCCTGAGGTAAGGAAGGTCACCACAATGACATCACACTAAAGGTAGCACACTGATGTCACTGAGGTCACCTTCCTCATGTTACACTTTGTGCTGGGTAGCTGAGCACTGCACACCTAGATACAAGATACAACAATACGGTTATCTCTAAAAGAGAGACTGTTAGATACAAGATACGACAACACTGTTATCTCTAAAAGAGAAATTGCTGGATTCAAGATACAACAAACTGTTATCTCTAAAAGATAAATTGTTGGATTCAAGATACAATACTGTTATCTCTAAAAGAGAAATTGTTGGATTCAAGATACAATAATACTGTTATCTCTAAAAGAGAAATTGTTGGATTCAAGATACAATAATACTGTTATATCTAAAAGAGAAATTGTTGGATTCAAGATACAATAATACTGTTATCTCTAAAAGGGAAATTGTTGGATTCAAGATACAATAATACTGTTATCTCTAAAAGAGAGATTGTTGGATTCAAGATACAATAATACTGTTATCTCTAAAAGAGAGATTGTTGGATTCAAGATACAATACTGTTATCTCTAAAAGAGAGATTGTTGGATTCAAGATACAATAAAACTGTTATCTCTAAAAGAGAGATTGTTGGATTCAAGATACAATAATACTGTTATCTCTAAAAGGGAAATTGTTGGATTCAAGATACAATAATACTGTTATCTCTAAAAGAGAAATTGTTGGATTCAAGATACAATAATACTGTTATCTCTAAAAGGGAAATTGTTGGATTCAAGATACAATAATACTGTTATCTCTAAAAGAGAGATTGTTGGATTCAAGATACAATAATACTGTTATCTCTAAAAGGGAAATTGTTGGATTCAAGATACAATAATACTGTTATCTCTAAAAGAGAGATTGTTGGATTCAAGATACAATACTGTTATCTCTAAAAGAGAGATTGTTGGATTCAAGATACAATACTGTTATCTCTAAAAGAGAGATTGTTGGATTCAAGATACAATAATACTGTTATCTCTAAAAGAGAAATTGTTGGATTCAAGATACAATACTGTTATCTCTAAAAGAGAGATTGTTGGATTCAAGATACAATAATACTGTTATCTCTAAAAGAGAGATTGTTGGATTCAAGATACAATACTGTTATCTCTAAAAGAGAGATTGTTGGATTCAAGATACAATAATACTGTTATCTCTAAAAGGGAAATTGTTGGATTCAAGATACAATACTGTTATCTCTAAAAGAGAGATTGTTGGATTCAAGATACAATACTGTTATCTCTAAAAGAGAGATTGTTGGATTCAAGATACAATACTGTTATCTCTAAAAGAGAGATTGTTGGATTCAAGATACAATACTGTTATCTCTAAAAGAGAGATTGTTGGATTCAAGATACAATACTATCTCTACAAGAAATCTCACAGTCCTCCCAGCCGTCAGTCTGCGACACTAACCACTTATGGCAGCTGGTCCAAAATCAGTTTTTGATTTCTGTAATATGCTCAAAAAGGACCACCAAAAAAAAGTCATTTTAGCTGTAAGTTTTTGAATTTGCAAATGTCAAGATATTCTTTTGCGGTTAAAAGACATTTGTGTTTTCTCAACTTCTATGCGACGCCATTCTGTATTTGGAGATGTTAATTCTTGGCATGAAATCATTATTTTTGTAGAAGTCCTCTATACTCCAATAGGAGTAAAAGGGTGATTAAAATTTGAAACTGGTGTGTGTGTGTGTGTGTGTGTGTGTGTGTGTGTGTGAGAGAGAGAGAGAGAGAGAGAGAGAGAGAGAGAGAGAGAGCACTGTCATAAATTGACACACAATAAGACACATGATACCATATTTACAAAGCTGCCGCTGCTCTTTCAAAACATTCTGAGCCGTTCTCTGCACCAGACCCAACCCCACTGCCTCTGTTCACACCGAGTACGCAACTCGGATTCACCCATCACAAAAGAAAACCCTCACATACTGTGACTTTATCTTCCACAGCACACCTGTTTACCTGCAAACTTGAGGTCAAGGCCAAGTTCACGGACAAGAGCGAGAGAGAGAGAGAGAGAGAGAGAGAGAGAGAGAGAGAGCACTGTCATAAATTGACACACAATAAGACACATGATACCATATTTACAAAGCTGCCGCTGCTCTTTCAAAACATTCTGAGCCGTTCTCTGCACCAGACCCAACCCCACTGCCTCTGTTCACACCGAGTACGCAACTCGGATTCACCCATCACAAAAGAAAACCCTCACATACTGTGACTTTATCTTCCACAGCACACCTGTTTACCTGCAAACTTGAGGTCAAGGCCAAGTTCACGGACAAGAGCGACATCCCTGTCCACCATTTCAAAGACAGGGTCGATCAGAATGGCCTCATGAGATTTGGGGTCGGCAAGGAGATAGGTGTAGGTGTAGGATTTGTAGTCCAGCAACTGAAATATACAGCAGACATGTTCAAATCATTTGTTTCTTTATCTTGTGTGTGTGTGTGTGCCTGTATCCATGTGTGTGTGCATGCATTTGTGTGTGTGTTGGGTGTGTGTGTGTATGTGTGCGTGCGAGTCCAGAGAGAAATAGACCTTGGATTCATACTCATTCGTCAGTGGTAAAATTCATCAAAAGAATTATAGGCATTATCTAAACTAAACAAAAGCCCAACAAAAGCAAAGACATGGAAATGATGGACAGTGCAGACAACTCTACCTCTACCTACATATTCCTGCACAGGTCTGCAGAACATACCACTGATAAATCAGCATGGGACAATGTGTGTATATTCATATGTACACCCCAACGATTCTCTTGGAAGACTCTTTGGTGCTAAATCAGTCAATGTGTCCCCATTTTCAGACCATTCATTTTTTTTGCTTTTGTTATTCATTTTCAAGTACTGCTTTTTGTCTGCTGTGTGTGTGGTGGGGGGGGGCGGGGGCGGGGGTTGAGAGAGAGATGGAGTGAGAGACAGAGGGAGAGAGAGTGAGAGTGTACAAGTTTATGATGTGCAGGCTCATATACCTTTTGCTGAAGCCCTCAGTTTCCACTCATGGCAGATAATGTCCACTGATACTCTCTTCCTGTTTCCCCATCTCCTCATCACAGTGTTCTATTTATCTACATTACTTTCACTGATTCATTTCACTTGTCAGTTTAAAATGTGCCACCTTTCTTGTAATCTCATGCAGTATGCCTGACTTGTGATCCGATGCAGTATACTTGACTTGTGATCCGATGCAGTATACCTGACTTGTGATCAGATGCAGTATACCTGACTTGTTGTGATCTGATGCAGTATACTTGACTTGTGATCTGATGCAGTATACTTGACTTGTGATCAGATGCAGTATGCCTGACTTGCTGTGATCAGATGCAGTATACCTGACTTGTTGTGATCTGATGCAGTATACCTGACTTGTGATCAGATGCAGTATGCCTGACTTGCTGTGATCAGATGCAGTATACTTGACTTGTGATCTGATGCAGTATACTTGACTTGTGATCCGATGCAGTATACCTGATTTGTGATCAGATGCAGTATACTTGACTTGTTGTGATCTGATGCAGTATACTTGACTTGTGATCAGATGCAGTATACCTGACTTGTTGTGATCTGATGCAGTATACTTGACTTGTGATCTGATGCAGTATACTTGACTTGTGATCAGATGCAGTATACCTGACTTGTTGTGATCTGATGCAGTATACTTGACTTGTGATCTGATGCAGTATACTTGACTTGTGATCAGATGCAGTATACCTGACTTGTTGTGATCTGATGCAGTATACTTGACTTGTTGTGATCCAACGTAGTATACCTGACTTGTGATCCGATGCAATATACTTGACTTATTATCCGATGCAGTATACTTGACTTGGATGACGTTTGAGTTGATTCCAAAGGGTTTGTTCATCATTCTGCTGAATAAACTAGTAGTGACTGTAGACTGTTTATTCTTGGCATGCTGGTAAGTAGAGGGTGGGCACATCTCTTCAGTGATAGTCAAGCTGACTCTTCAAGCTGTTGACAGAGGGCACAGTCACTACACTGTCTGGCAGAATGTTCCAAAGAGAAACAATCTGGTTTGAAAAAAAAAAAAAAAAAGTTGCCCCTCATTTCCAGCCTACGGTGTTTCTTCTGGAGACTCAAGGTGTTTCTTCATTTTTTTTTTTTTTTCTGCAGGCAAACTCAAACGTTGGCAGCTGAATGTCATAGAAATCGTGGAGATACCTCAGCCATCTCCCCATGACATCATCAATGCTCCAGCTGGGCGGCTTCAAGGTCTCCCACCTCTCTTGAAACGCTGTGTCCTTCAGAGGAACCAGCCGACTACCGGCAGACTCGGAGGTGAAGGTCAGACCAAGTGGTCTCCCTTCCACTGGCTGTTCACCGTTCCTGTTCAGTGTGCCAGCCATCTCTGCTCCTGGGGCCTGTGTTCCATCTGCATTTCCACAAGCAGCTTGGCCACAACACTTTGGTCTTTTACCTTCCTGCTATCTGCAAGCACAGTGCCGTCTTCTGTCAGACCAAACATCACTGGACTGGTCCTTCTCACCCTGTCCTCTAGCTCTGCTATGAATAGAATCTGCTCCTTGGATTATGCCGAGATCATGCCTTCCACTTCAACCTTCTCTGCATCACTGTCTGCCTGGTCTACGTCATGCTGAATAGACCCCTGGAGAGCTCCGTGCTTACATGACTTTGAGGCTCGTACCTGTTATTTCTGTCACTTTGCTTCTTATTTCTGGGACCTCAGCTGTCAGTTTCTCAACTTCTTTCTCCAACTTCTGTATGTTAGCAATAAACTAGCCTGCTTGTTTATTACATCATTTTGAACAATAGAAGTGGAGCATTGTGTTTTGCTTCTGTTTCTTTTCTAATCAGCTGATAAGTGTTGTCAATGTTCTCACAGGCTGAGTGGAACCACCAAAGTTAAAGCTCAAAGAGGAGTACTTTCTGGCTGTCAGTGCAGGTAAGTCCACTTAGGACTATCAGTTGGCACTTTTCTCCTCTTATCCAGTTCTGTAAATGGGGTTTTTTTTCCTTGTGACCTGACTTTTTCCAATGCTACTAAGATACACAAATGCTTTTTGACTTCAGTTTTCAGTCTTGATTCGGTTTCGCCCTGGCTGCATAAAAGAAAACAAAAAGTCCAGCCACTGTTTTTTTTTTTACCTGAAAGGTGTGCATGCAGATGAAAAAGGAACTGACAAATGTCATAGAACAAGCTTATGTTAATTCCATCACTTATAAACTGATCTAAACACTGACAATGTCTGCCATCTTTCTAGTCAAGACTAGTTGAGTCCAGTAAAAACCAACAAAAAGTTATCCACCGCCAAAAAAAAAAGTCGATACAACATATGCCTACTGATTCAAAAGAACTTCTAGATTCACCCTGGTCAAATTCTGATGCCTGTCACTGTCCAAAATATGAATGTTCTAGTAACAAGTGGATGTTCCACTCTCCAACTTATCTGCCACCACGCATGCATACCGCGGTGTGTTGTAAAATGGGGCAGGCCAAACGGGAGAGTAAAATGAAAATAAAACCACGTATATTACTAACATTGGAAGTTTAAAACAACAACAGAAGAGCATTTATAAAGTTGCGCTCAGTGTGACGATTCTGAAACTGAAAGGAAAAGTCACTTCTGGTCAATGATTATTTCCACACTTACCTGTCGAAACACTATCTCGGGGTTATTGCCGGTGGTGCCACTCATCCTGGCACAACTCTGATTGCCAAGAGGTCCAGCTTTCCCATCCTTAGACCCAGCATCCAGGAACTGACGATACATCTTTCTGTTCAATGGGCCCAAAGCAGATACAGTCGAAGTGTTTCTGATCGAAACTACTTTGCAGGACTGAACGCCGCCAACCAGGCCTAAGGAGCGACGAAGCATGGAAGCAAATACTCTGTTTCCAAGCGACATGGCTATCGTTTATCTGCAATCGATTTCTTCTGTCTATGTTCACCAAACGTGACGGCGTACTCACGAAGGCACCCACTTGTCCTTCGAAACCACCAATTTATACGTTGGGTCTTTGCGAACGAGAACACACAAACACAGTGCGCATGTCCAAAGTGAGACGGATTCGTGGTGGGGTCAAGGTCGGGGGTGTGTCGCTCAAGATTTGCATATCATGCTCCACAAAATAATGAATATCTGACATGGCTTTCGCATTGAAAAACTGACTCGCAAAAGTAAACATCCACAGAAATAAACATCATACCCTGACTGATTTTATGGAACACGTTGTGTACATGGTTTGTGAGGAACGGACAGCTGCAAGCAAAAGTAGCGAATGAATCAACATGTTGATTGTGCCAACTTTGGTAAATGTGATATGTTTTTATCTTACTGTGATTTTAGGCCTACGTGATGTGAGACTGTGATATTGCCTGTGATGATTTTACATTATATGTGTGTGTGTGTGTGTGTGTGTGTGTGTGTTTATTGTACATATGTGTGTGTATGTATATGCGTGTGTGTGTGTGTGTGTGTGTGTGTGTGTGTGTGTGTGTGTGTGTGAGAGAGAGAGAGAGAGAGAGAGAGAGAGAGAGACTTAGTTTGAAGTATGTAGATTTTAGCCAGCATGATGTGAGATAGTCTGAAATATGTATTTTAGCAAATGTGATGTGAGACTATGTCTATTTATCCGTTTTATTCTATTCTATATTATTTCATTTTTATTCTATTTTTATTGTTTATACATATTTTTATGTCACTTCGTCTTAAATTTGTATATCTTATTGTGAAGCGTGGTGAGCCCCATTTGAGATGGGGGTACGTCGCTATATAAGCCTGGAGATTATTATTATTATTATTATTATTATTGACTCAACTTGAAGAATTGAGTAGGTCAGGGGAGGTACGCTTTCTGATGCAACGGGAAGAATGATCAAACGCAAGCTCAGTGTATCCTTGAGCAGTGACCCCAGTCAGTGGCTGAGGATAGACGCACGTGACTTTGTGAACGTGAGCGTCCGGCACACAACGTGCCGCAACGTCACTGCGCAGCCGCGTGCACTTGTGAATTGGATCCCAAAATAGATCTTCTTGACTGGGACATGAAAGCCAATTTCAAAGCCCTGTATTCCACAAAACCTCGCCATTGTCGTTTTTCGGCTATGAGGGTGTGGCATCAAATTCACATCCGCGGGAAGGCAACATTGAGCCGGTGAATACAGCATGACAACTAACAACCCAACTTTTTTTTTTCTTTTTTAATACAAGAAAGGCAAGGTCTTCAAGACTCACTGGTGATAACACTGAAAAGAAGAAGAAGGGGGAAAAAAATAATAGTTTGTTGAAATGTGTTCTCTATTCCTTATTATGATTATAAAAATTTTTGCGTTGAAAAAAAACAACAACGTGTTTTGTGCACTGCACTGACGCGGCCTTCTCGGGCAGTTGAGAATTTCTTTCAAGTCCAAGGTATTAAATGACAAGACATATTTTTAGAATGTCGGATTATGATAGTACAAGGAACTCAGTAAAGAAAATTTGTTTAGAACACTGCAACACCAACCTGAGAAGAAAAAAAAAATCATTGGCTAACCGAACTGCGCAACCATTGAATGCACTACCAACCAAAGTTAAACTTGCACAAAATACTAAGCTTAACACGTACGTTCAAAAATCTCCTTGACACCAACACCACCTTAAAAGAAAAAAAAAGAAAGATTTTGAAGACTGTGAAAACAAAATTTCTTGCAGAAGTCTACTTGTGTACCCCGCCCAACAACAACAAACAAAAGAAGAAAATAAATAAAGTAAAATGGAAGAAGTGAAGATGAATATTCGATGGGGACATAAAAAGGCCGAGAGGTTTAGGCAGATGACTTGCCAGTCCCTATACTACTGCTGCTACTACTACTACTGAAACACCAACATGTGTCCGATATTCGTAGATCTGCAGAAATCCGTGTTCGACAAGCATCGAAAGTACACCGTCCATTCAATTTCTTTATTCTGTTCATTCTAGTTAATTCACTATCCACTTTAAAACATTCATATGCAGTAAACACGTCGACGATTATTTAAGAAAATCTTTTAATTCGGCGGCAAAAGAGACGTTTGAGAGAGACTTTGCAACATGTTGTCAAGATCTGCACAAACCAGTGTAGACAAGGCTGACCATAGTGGAAGAGTCGATTAAGATTTTCTTTTATGTTCTTTCTAGTTAATTCAGTGTCCACATTAGAATATTCATATGCAGTGAACACGTCGATGATGTAGTCTGTGTCAATGACTGTGTTCTGTCCAGAATTTGTTGTTCTTTGTTTTTAATTGAGAACAAGAAAAACAAGGTCATGGCGCCTTCTTACAAGACGTTCAGGCATCTCCAAAGCGATAGCAGCGTTTCTGGAATACAGAACCAGCATCAACGAAATAAACCGTAAATGATTCGGAAATAAGGTTAAATTCGGGAGACGTACAACCTGTTACTGGTATGATTGTGAAGATTTTTTTCCTGCTATGTTTAAGGGTAAATTGGGTATGTATGGCAGACAAAGTATTTCCAGAAATAATGGCAATGTTAAAGTTTACCATGGACACACACACACACACAGACAACCGAACACTGGGTTATAACACTGGCTCACTTGTTGTTCAAAAATAAAATAAATTCCTTCGAGCGAAAGCGCATGGTAAATCTTGAATACTGTTCAAAGATAAGCTGAACAACTGGTGTCTTGGTATACACAGTGAAGTCTGAAGCAAGCTATATAATGTAGCAATAGTTGTAAAGTTAAGCAAAACGCCCAGTATACATCAGACTGACACTGTGAGAACCTCACAGCTGGGCCAAGAGCAAGCGAGCTGTATGATCAATAGTTTCCCCTGCACTGAAAGTCCTCTGCAGCTCAGCCATCTGTGAAGGACTAGGACTCTGGCTCTTTGTGCTGCAGCTGTGGGGGCAGTGGGCCTTTTGGGGACCATCCTAACGCTGACTGTCCTAAAGCCCTTTTGGCCGAGAGAGTGGGGACGTAAGTTGGGCAAGGCACTTAACTATAATCAAATTCCAGCCCAAATACTTTGGACAGCAGTTGATGTTCTGATGGTCGTAGCTGCACACAACTGTGATACATACACTTGTGGCAGTCTGTTCTTTGATGTTTTTCTGCTTCAAATATTGGACATGTTTTAAGGAAAAGAAATCAATGGGTGGGGTGGGGTAGGGGGGAGGGGGGAGGGTGGTTGGAGAGAGTAAACATTGGAAACAAACAACAACAACAACAACAACAACAACACACACACACACATATATATATATATATATATGATATAAGCTGTCAGTCACGATGAAACTGATGACAGTGGAAGCTGTCAGAGCTGTCAGTCATGATGAAACTGATGACTGTAGAAGCTGTCAGAGCTGTCAGTCATGATGAAACTGATGACTGTAGAAGCTGTCAGAGCTGTCAGTCATGATGAAACTGATGACTGTAGAAGCTGTCAGTCATGATGAAACTGATGACTGTAGAAGCTGTCAGAGCTGTCAGTCACGATGAAACTGATGACTGTAGAAGCTGTCAGTCATGATGAAACTGATGACTGGCTGAAGTCTGAATTGGGGACAGGGGTGGGGGGTAAAGAAATATGATGTCAGTGAGAGGGGTGGGGGGTAAAGAAATATGATGTCAGTGACAGGGGTGGGGAGTAAAGAAATATGATGTCAGTGACAGGGGTGGGGGGTGAGGGAGTAAAGAAATATGATGTCAGTGACAGGGGTGGGGAGTAAAGAAATATGATGTCAGTGACAGGGGTGAGGGGGTAAAGAAATATGATGTCAGTGACAGGGGTGGGGGGTGAGGGGGTAAAGAAATATGATGTCAGTGACAGGGGTGGGGGGTAAAGAAATATGATGTCAGTGACAGGGGTGGGGAGTAAAGAAATATGATGTCAGTGACAGGGGTGGGGGGCGAGGGGGTAAAGAAATATGATGTCAGTGACAGGGGTGGGGAGTAAAGAAATATGATGTCAGTGACAGGGGTGGGGGGTAAAGAAATATGATGTCAGTGAGAGGGGTGGGGGGTAAAGAAATATGATGTCAGTGACAGGGGTGGGGGGTGGGGGGTAAAGAAATATGATGTCAGTGACAGGGGTGGGGAGTAAAGAAATATGATGTCAGTGACAGGGGTGGGGGGTAAAGAAATATGATGTCAGTGAGAGGGGTGGGGGGTAAAGAAATATGATGTCAGTGACAGGGGTGGGGGGTGGGGGGTAAAGAAATATGATGTCAGTGACAGGGGTGGGGAGTAAAGAAATATGATGTCAGTGACAGGGGTGGGGAGTAAAGAAATATGATGTCAGTGACAGGGGTGGGGGGTAAAGAAATATGATGTCAGTGACAGGGGTGGGGAGTAAAGAAATATGATGTCAGTGACAGGGGTGGGGAGTAAAGAAATATGATGTCAGTGACAGGGGTGAGGGGGTAAAGAAATATGATGTCAGTGACAGGGGTGGGGAGTAAAGAAATATGATGTCAGTGACAGGTGTGAGGGGGTAAAGAAATATGATGTCAGTGACAGGGGGGGTTTGAAGAAATATGTCAGTGACAGGGGTGGTGGGGGTGGGGGGGGGGGGGGTAAAGAAATATGATGTCAGTGACAGGGGTGGGGGGGTAAAGAAATATGATGTCAGTGACAGGGGTGGGGGGGTAAAGAAATATGATGTCAGTGACAGGGGTGGGGGGTAAAGAAATATGATGTCAGTGACAGGGGTGGGGGGCGAGGGGGTAAAGAAATATGATGTCAGTGACGGGGGTGAGGGGTAAAGAAATATGATGTCAGTGACAGGGGTGGGGGGTGAGGGGGTAAAGAAATATGATGTCAGTGACAGGGGTGGGGGTGAGGGGGTAAAGAAATATGATGTCAGTGACAGGGGTGGGGGGTGAGGGGGTAAAGAAATATGATGTCAGTGACAGGGGTGGGGGGTAAAGAAATATGATGTCAGTGACAGGGGTGGGGGGTGAGGGGGTGAAGAAATATGATGTCATTGACAGGGGTGAGGGAGTAAAGAAATATGATGTCAGTGACAGGGGTGGGGGGTAAAGAAATATGATGTCAGTGACAGGGGTGGGGGGTAAAGAAATATGATGTCAGTGACAGGGGTGGGGGGTGAGGGGGTAAAGAAATATGATGTCAGTGACAGGGGTGGGGGGTAAAGAAATATGATGTCAGTGACAGGGGTGGGGGGTGAGGGGGTAAAGAAATATGATGTCAGTGACAGGGGTGGGGGGTAAAGAAATATGATGTCAGTGACAGGGGTGGGGGGTAAAGAAATATGATGTCAGTGACAGGGGTGGGGGGTGAGGGGGTAAAGAAATATGATGTCAGTGACAGGGGTGGGGGGTAAAGAAATATGATGTCAGTGACAGGGGTGGGGGGTAAAGAAATATGATGTCAGTGACAGGGGTGGGGGGTAAAGAAATATGATGTCAGTGACAGGGATGGGGGGTGAGGGGGTAAAGAAATATGATGTCAGTGACAGGGGTGAGGGGGTAAAGAAATATGATGTCAGTGAGAGGGGTGGGGGGTAAAGAAATATGATGTCAGTGAGAGGGGTGGGGAGTAAAGAAATATGATGTCAGTGACAGGGGTGGGGGTAAAGAAATATGATGTCAGTGACAGGGGTGGGGAGTAAAGAAATATGATGTCAGTGAGAGGGGTGGGGGGTAAAGAAATATGATGTCAGTGAGAGGGGTGGGGAGTAAAGAAATATGATGTCAGTGAGAGGGGTGGGGAGTAAAGAAATATGATGTCAGTGAGAGGGGTGAGGGGGTAAAGAAATATGATGTCAGTGACAGGGGTGGGGGGTAAAGAAATATGATGTCAGTGACAGGGGTGGGGGGTGAGGGGGTAAAGAAATATGATGTCAGTGACAGGGGTGGGGGGGTAAAGAAATATGATGTCAGTGACAGGGGTGGGGGGTGAGGGGGTAAAGAAATATGATGTCAGTGACAGGGATGGGGGTAAAGAAATATGATGTCAGTGACAGGGGTGAGGGGGTAAAGAAATATGATGTCAGTGACAGGGGTGAGGGGGTAAAGAAATATGATGTCAGTGACAGGGGTGAGGGAGTAAAGAAATATGAAAAGAAATATGATGTCAGTG
Source organism: Babylonia areolata (assembly GCF_041734735.1). Lineage (NCBI taxonomy): Eukaryota > Metazoa > Mollusca > Gastropoda > Neogastropoda > Buccinidae > Babylonia > Babylonia areolata. The sequence continues at coordinate 1,292,053 of NC_134909.1, forward strand.
ACAGGGGTGGGGGGTAAAGAAATATGATGTCAGTGACAGGGGTGGGGGTGAGGGGGTAAAGAAATATGATGTCAGTGACAGGGGTGGGGGTGAGGGGGTAAAGAAATATGATGTCAGTGACAGGGGTGGGGGGTAAAGAAATATGATGTCAGTGACAGGGGTGGGGGGTGAGGGGGTAAAGAAATATGATGTCAGTGACAGGGGGGGGGGGGGTAAAGAAATATGATGTCAGTGACAGGGGTGGGGGGTAAAGAAATATGATGTCAGTGACAGGGGTGGGGGGTAAAGAAATATGATGTCAGTGACAGGGGTGGGGGGCGAGGGGGTAAAGAAATATGATGTCAGTGACAGGGGTGAGGGGTAAAGAAATATGATGTCAGTGACAGGGATGGGGGGTAAAGAAATATGATGTCAGTGACAGGGGTGGGGGGTAAAGAAATATGATGTCAGTGACAGGGGTGAGGGGTAAAGAAATATGATGTCAGTGACAGGGGTGGGGGGTGGGGGGTAAAGAAATATGATGTCAGTGACAGGGGGGGGGGTGGGGGGGTAAAGAAATATGATGTCAGTGACAGGGGGGGGTAAAGAAATATGATGTCAGTGACAGGGGTGAGGGGGTAAAGAAATATGATGTCAGTGACAGGGGTGAGGGGGTAAAGAAATATGATGTCAGTGACAGGGGTGGGGGGTAAAGAAATATGATGTCAGTGACAGGGGTGGGGGGTGGGGGGGTAAAGAAATATGATGTCAGTGACAGGGATGGGGGTAAAGAAATATGATGTCAGTGAGAGGGGTGGGGAGTAAAGAAATATGATGTCAGTGAGAGGGGTGAGGGGGTAAAGAAATATGATGTCAGTGATGGGGGGGCGGGGGGGGAGAGATGGCGACAAAGAAAAAAAAATGAAGCTGAGCTTACAGACCATACATAGGTAAATTTGTGTGTTGGAGTGCATGTACACTCTTGTACACTTTCTTGTGTACACATTTATGCACACTCGCACCTGCATACACATACACACACACACACACACACACACCTGCATACACATACACACACACACACACACACATGCATGCACACACACAAGGTCATGTATCCCCCCAAACCTCCCCGCATCTCCCCCCCCGCCACTCCGCTGCCCCCAGCTCCCCCCCGCCACCCCGCAAAAACAAACAAACACAATGCATTTACATGACAAAAAGTACAGAATTTACTTCAGAATGTCAGTCGTATGAATAATACATCAGTAAGGCTCATCAAAAACAGAAACACAAGTAGATGATTTAAAATCAGCACATGAAATAAACGATTTAAAATCAGCACACAACATAGATGATTTAAAATCAGCATTAAGCTACAAATTGACTAGCAGTCAGCAAAAAAAAAAACCAAAACAAAAACACATTGCACATGTGTTCCATACACCAGCTGGACAACACATTTCCACACCTTGGATGTGAGTCCCCACAAACATTGTATCATCATCAACAGTTAGCCTGACGATCAAATCAGCTGTCAGTTTCAGTGTCAGTTTCAGTAGCTCAAGGAGGCGTCACTGCGTTCGGACAAATCCATATACGCTACACCACATCTGCCAAGCAGATGCCTGACCAGCAGCCTAACCCAAAGCGCTTAGTCAGGCCTTGAGAAAAAACAACAACAAACAAACACCCCCCCCCCCCCAAAAAAAAAAAAAAAAAATCTGGCATATTCTGGCCCGGATAAAACCGGTTATTCAATGAGGTCAGCATTATTTAGTTCTCAGTCCTTGTTGCTCATAGCCCAGCCGACTGCACAGGGCCATATCACGACCGTCAAACCATACAAATGCTCAACCACGTCAACACAAAACTGTCACAACTACAAAAAAAAAACACACAAAAAAACATGAAGACAAACCCACAAAAAATAGACTAGGCCATGCTGAGGACGCCAGCCATTCTGCTTCATTTATCATCCCCAGATTACAAAAAAACATTAAAAAGGAAACGACAAAACTTCAACGCCAAACAAAAAATACACACAAAAGGCCATACAGGCAAATAACACTGCAGAATGGGCAGTTAGTGCCCATCCCAGTGTTTACAATTTCGCTTCCCAATCGCCAGAGCAAAACATATCAGATAGTACATCGCAGACTGTGGAAAAGAGAAAAAAAGTGTCAAGGCTTGCTTGGAAAAAAGAAAGGGGAATGGACTGGGAAGGCAGAAAAAGGAGACAACAGTGAGGATAGAAAAAAAAAGGCAGAAACAAAGACAGTGACAGAAAAGAGGAAATTTCTAGCACAGAATTTCCAGAGGGAGGGGGTGCTGTTTGTACTGAAAGACCTTCGGCATCCCCACGGGGGAATTAGGTCAGCATGTGGCCCAGATAAAACCATGCAATTAGGTCAGCATGTGGCCCAGATAAAGTCATGCAGTTAGGTCAGCATGTGGGCCAGATAAAACCATGCAATTAGGTCAGCATGTGGCCCAGATAAAGTCATGCAGTTAGGTCAGCATGTGGGCCAGATAAAGTCATGCAGTTAGGTCAGCATGTGGCCCAGATAAAGTCATGCAGTTAGGTCAGCATGTGGCCCAGATAAAGTCATGCAATTAGGTCAGCATGTGGCCCAGATAAAGTCATGCAGTTAGGTCAGCATGTGGCCCAGATAAAGTCATGCAGTTAGGTCAGCATGTGGCCCAGATAAAGTCATGCAGTTAGGTCAGCATGTGGCCCAGATAAAGTCATGCAGTTAGGTCAGCATGTGGCCCAGATAAAGTCATGCAATTAGGTCAGCACATCTTTGGGGACACAACTGGAGAGAGAGAAAGGGAGAGAGTGACAGAGAGATGAGGAGGAGGTGAGGAGGAAGAAGATGAATACGAAGGCAATTACAAAAAGTGTTTGAGTAATTCTGTCATAAAACAATTATTTTGGAAATACGTATGAAGCATAGCAAACACACACACACACACACACACACACACACACACACACAGAGATCCACACAAATGGAAAAACAAACACAATCCCACATAGAAGGAAATACACAGGTACTACTGTCAGCCAATCACACAGAATGACCCTCCCACAGGTACTGCTGTCAGCCAATCACACAGAATGACCCTCCCACAGGTACTACTGTCAGCCAATCACACAGAATGACCCTCCCACAGGTACTGCAGTCAGCCAATCACACACAATGACCCTCCCACAGGTACTGCAGTCAGCCAATCACACAGAATGACCCTCCCACAGGTACTGCTGTCAGCCAATCACACAGAATGACCCTCCCACAGGTACTGCTGTCAGCCAATCACACAGAATGACCCTCCCACAGGTACTGCTGTCAGCCAATCACACAGAATGACCCTCCCACAGGTACTGCTGTCAGCCAATCACACAGAATGACCCTCCCACAGGTACTCCTGTCAGCCAATCACATAGAATGACCCTCCCACAGGTACTCCTGTCAGCCAATCACACAGAATGACCCTCCCACAGGTACTCCTGTCAGCCAATCACACAGAATGACCCTCCCACAGGTACTGCTGTCAGCCAATCACACTGAATGACCCTCCCACAGGTACTGCTGTCAGCCAATCACACAGAATGACCCTCCCACAGGTACTGCTGTCAGCCAATCACATAGAATGACCCTCCCACAGGTACTGCTGTCAGCCAATCACACAGAATGACCCTCCCACAGGTACTCCTGTCAGCCAATCACATAGAATGACCCTCCCACAGGTACTCCTGTCAGCCAATCACACAGAATGACCCTCCCACAGGTACTCCTGTCAGCCAATCACACAGAATGACCCTCCCACAGGTACTGCTGTCAGCCAATCACATAGAATGACCCTCCCACAGGTACTGCTGTCAGCCAATCACACAGAATGACCCTCCCACAGGTACTGCTGTCAGCCAATCACACAGAATGATTCCTCCCACAGGTACTACTGTCAGCCAATCACACAGAATGACCCTCCCACAGGTACTACTGTCAGCCAATCACACAGAATAACCCTCCCACAGGTACTGCTGTCAGCCAATCACACAGAATGACCCTCCCACAGGTACTACTGTCAGCCAATCACATAGAATGACCCTCCCACAGGTACTGCTGTCAGCCAATCACATAGAATGACCCTCCCACAGGTACTGCTGTCAGCCAATCACACAGAATGACCCTCCCACAGGTACTGCTGTCAGCCAATCACACAGAATGACCCTCCCACAGGTACTGCTGTCAGCCAATCACACAGAATGACCCTCCCACAGGTACTGCTGTCAGCCAATCACATAGAATGACCTCCCACAGTGTACAGCTGTCAGCCATCACACAGAATGACCCTCCCACAGGTACTGCCTGTCAGCTATCACACAAGAATGACCCTCCCACAGGTACTGCTGTCAGCCGAATCAATAGAATGACCCTCCCACAAGGTACGCTGTCAGGCCCAATCCCCACGAATGCACCTCCACAGGTACTGCTGTCAGCCAATCACACAGAATGATTCTCCCAAAGGCACAGTATGTCCGCACAACATAAAATTTCTGTCAAAGAAATACTGTTGTTTTATGGTCAATATCGTTCTGCTGTACATATCTATAAACCTTTTACACAAATATTACGACAAGTAGCAAATTACGATACCATTACTGTACTGTGACAAGAATTTGTTGGTAATGTTACAACATGTGATGATGATGGTTAATGACTCTAACAAGGGTACAGAAATGGCAGTGCCATTGACTGTGATGATCTGATAAATAGATGCCAGAGAAATTTGTACAAAAACAGACTGGGAAGCAGCATGGGGTCACGTCCCTGATTGTCTTTGATGGATACAGTGACAATGTATCACGCTGGATAAACCCAGTGACAGTGTTCTATGTACTGAAGGATACAGTGACAATGTATCATGCTGGATAAACCCAGTGACAGTGTTCTATGTACTGAAGGATACAGTGACAATGTATCACGCTAGATAAACCCAGTGACAGTGTTCTATGTACTGAAAAAATACAGTGACAATGTATCACGCTGGATAAACCCAGTGACAGTGTTCTATGTACTGAAGGATACAGTGGCAATGTATCACGCTGGATAAACCCAGTGACAGTGTTCTATGTACTGAAAAATACAGTGACAATGTATCACGCTGGATAAACCCAGTGACAGTGTTCTATGTACTGAAGGATACAGTGGCAATGTATCACGCTGGATAAACCCAGTGACAAGTGTTCTATGTACTGAAGGATACAGTGACAATGTATCATGCTGGATAAACCCAGTGACAGTGTTCTATGTACTGAAGGATACAGTGGCAATGTATCACGCTGGATAAACCCAAGTGACAGTGTTCTATGTACTGAAAAATACAGTGACAATGTATCACGCGGGATAAACCCAGTGACAGTGTTCTATGTACTGAAAAAATACAGTGACAATGTATCACGCTGGATAAACCCAGTGACAGTGTTCTATGTACTGAAAAATACAGTGACAATGTATCATGCTAGATAAACCCAGTGACAGTGTTCTATGTACTGAAAATACAGTGACAATGTATCACACTGGATAAACCCAGTGACAAGTGTTCTATGTTCTGAAAAATACAGTGACAATGTATCACATGGGATAAACCAAGTGACAGTGTTCTATGTACTGAAAAATACAGTGACAATGTATCACATGGGATAAACCCAGTGACAGTGTTCTATGTACTGAAAAATACAGTGACAATGTATCACATGGGATAAACCCAGTGACAGTGTTCTATGTACTGAAGGATACAGTGACAATGTATCACACTGGATAAACCATGTGACTGTTCTATGTACTGAAGGATACAGTGGCAATGTATCACGCTGGATAAACCCAAGTGACAGTGTTCTATGTACTGAAAAATACAGTGACAATGTATCACGCTAGATAAACCCAGTGACAGTGTTCTATGTACTGAAGGATACAGTGACAATGTATCACGCTAGATAAACCCAGTGACAGTGTTCTATGTACTGAAGGATACAGTGACAATGTATCACATGGGATAAAGCAAGTGACAGTGTTCTATGTACTGAAAAATACAGTGACAATGTATCACATGGGATAAACCCAGTGACAGTGTTCTATGTACTGAAAATACAGTGACAATGCATCACGCTGGATAAACCCAGTGACAGTGTTCTATGTTCTGAAGGATACAGTGACAATGTATCACGCTGGATGAACCCAGTGACAGTGTTCTATGTACTGATAAATACAGTGACAATGTATCACGCTGGATAAACCCAGTGACGGTGTTCTATGTACTGAAAAATACAGTGACAATGTATCACATGGGATAAACCCAGTGACAGTGTTCTATGTACTGAAGGATACAGTGACAATGTATCACGCTGGATAAACCCAAGTGACAGTGTTCTATGTACTGAAAAATACAGTGACAATGTATCACGCGGGATAAACCCAGTGACAGTGTTCAATGTACTGAAAAATACAGTGACAATGTATCACATGGGATAAACCCAGTGACAGTGTTCTATGTACTGAAGGATACAGTGACAATGTATCACATGGATAAACCCAGTGACAGTGTTCTATGTACTGAAGGATACAGTGACAATGTATCACGCTGGACAAACCCAGTGACAGTGTTCTATGTACTGAAAAATACAGTGACAATGTATCATGCTAGATAAACCCAGTGACAGTGTTCTATGTACTGAAAAATAAAGTGACAATGTATCACACTGGATAAACCCAGTGACAAGTGTTCTATGTACTGAAGGATACAGTGACAATGTATCAAGCTGGATGAACCCAGTGACAGTGTTCTATGTACTGAAAAATACAGTGACAATGTATCACGCTGGATAAACCCAGTGACAGTGTTCTATGTACTGAAAAATACAGTGACAATGTATCATGCTGGATAAACCCAGTGACAGTGATCTATGTACTGAAGAATACAGTGACAATGTATCATGCTGGATAAACCCAGTGACAGTGTTCTATGTACTGAAAAATACAGTGACAATGTATCACATGGGATAAACCCAGTGACAGTGTTCTATGTACTGAAGGATACAGTGACAATGTATCACGCTGGATAAACCCAAGTGACAGTGTTCTATGTACTGAAAAATACAGTGACAATGTATCACGCGGGATAAACCCAGTGACAGTGTTCAATGTACTGAAAAATACAGTGACAATGTATCACGCTGGATAAACCCAGTGACAGTGTTCTATGTACTGAAAAATACAGTGACAATGTATCATGCTAGATAAACCCAGTGACAGTGTTCAATGTACTGAAAAATAAAGTGACAATGTATCACACTGGATAAACCCAGTGACAAGTGTTCTATGTACTGAAGGATACAGTGACAATGTTTCAAGCTGGATGAACCCAGTGACAGTGTTCTATGTACTGAAAAATACAGTGACAATGTATCACGATGGATAAACCCAGTGACAGTGTTCTATGTACTGAAAAATACAGTGACAATGTATCATGCTGGATAAACCCAGTGACAGTGATCTATGTACTGAAGAATACAGTGACAATGTATCATGCTGGATAAACCCAGTGACAGTGTTCTATGTACTGAAGGATACAGTGACAATGTGTCATGCTGGATAAAACCAGTGACAGTGTTCTATGTACTGAAGGATACAGTGACAATGTATCACGCTGGATAAACCCAGTGACAGTGTTCTATGTACTGAAAAATACAGTGACAATGTATCATGCTGGATAAACCCAGTGACAGTGTTCTATGTACTGAAGGATACAGTGACAATGTATCACGCTGGATAAACCCAGTGACAGTGATCTATGTACTGAAGAATACAGTGACAATGTATCATGCTGGATAAACCCAGTGACAGTGTTCTATGTACTGAAGGATACAGTGACAATGTATCACGCTGGATAAACCCAGTGACAGTGTTCTATGTACTGAAGGATACAGTGGCAATGTATCACGCTGGATAAACCCAAGTGACAGTGTTCTATGTACTGAAAAATACAGTGACAATGTATCACGCGGGATAAACCCAGTGACAGTGTTCTATGTACTGAAAAATACAGTGACAATGTATCACGCTGGATAAACCCAGTGACAGTGTTCTATGTACTGAAAAATACAGTGACAATGTATCATGCTAGATAAACCCAGTGACAGTGTTCTATGTACTGAAAAATACAGTGACAATGTATCACGCGGGATAAACCCAGTGACAAGTGTTCTATGTACTGAAGGATACAGTGACAATGTATCAAGCTGGATGAACCCAGTGACAGTGTTCTATGTACTGAAAAATACAGTGACAATGTATCACGCTGGATAAACCCAGTGACAGTGTTCTATGTACTGAAAAATACAGTGACAATGTATCATGCTGGATAAACCCAGTGACAGTGATCTATGTACTGAAGAATACAGTGACAATGTATCACGCTGGATAAACCCAGTGACAGTGTTCTATGTTCTGAAGGATACAGTGACAATGTATCACGCGGGATAAACCAAGTGACAGTGTTCTATGTACTGAAAAATACAGTGACAATGTATCATGCTGGATAAACCCAGTGACAGTGTTCTATGTACTGAAGGATACAGTGACAATGTATCACACTGGATAAACCCAGTGACAAGTGTTCTATGTACTGAAGGATACAGTGACAATGTATCAAGCTGGATGAACCCAGTGACAGTGTTCTATGTACTGAAAAATACAGTGACAATGTATCACGCTGGATAAACCCAGTGACAGTGTTCTATGTACTGAAGGATACAGTGACAATGTATCACGCTGGATAAACCCAGTGACAGTGTTCTATGTACTGAAGGATACAGTGACAATGTATCACGCTGGATAAACCCAGTGACAGTGTTCTATGTACTGAAAAATACAGTGACAATGTATCACGCTGGATAAACCCAGTGACAGTGTTCTATGTTCTGAAGGATACAGTGACAATGTATCACATGGGATAAACCCAGTGACAGTGTTCTATGTACTGAAAAATACAGTGACAATGTATCACACGGGATAAACCCAGTGACAGTGTTCTATGTACTGAAGGATACAGTGACAATGTATCACGCTAGATAAAACCAGTGCCAGTGTTCTATGTACTGAAAAATACAGTGACAATGTATCACATGGGATAAACCCAGTGACAGTGTTCTATGTACTGAAAAATACAGTGACAATGTATCACGCTGGATAAACCATGTGACAGTGTTCTATGTACTGATAAATACAGTGACAATGTATCACGCTGGATAAACCAAGTGACAGTGTTCTATGTACTGATAAATACAGTGACAATGTATCACATGGGATAAACCCAGTGACAGTGTTCTATGTACTGAAAAATACAGTGACAATGTATCACGCTGGATAAACCCAGTGACAGTGTTCTATGTACTGAAGGATACAGTGACAATGTATCACGCTGGATAAACCCAGTGACAGTGTTCTATGTACTGAAAGATACAGTGACAATGTATCACGCTGGATAAACCCAGTGACAGTGTTCTATGTACTGAAGGATACAGTGACAATGTATCACGCTGGATAAACCCAGTGACAGTGTTCTATGTACTGAAGGATACAGTGACAATGTATCACACTGGATAAACCCAGTGACAGTGTTCTATGTACTGAAAAATACAGTGACAATGTATCACGCTGGATAAACCCAGTGACAGTGTTCTATGTACTGAAAAATACAGTGACAATGTATCACGCTGGATAAACCCAGTGACAGTGTTCTATGTACTGAAGGATACAGTGACAATGTATCACGCTGGATAAACCCAGTGACAGTGTTCTATGTACTGAAGGATACAGTGACAATGTATCACGCTGGATAAACCCAGTGACAGTGTTCTATGTACTGAAGGATACAGTGACAATGTATCATGCTGGATAAACCCAGTGACAGTGTTCTATGTACTGAAAAATACAGTGACAATGCATCACGCGGGATAAACCCAGTGACAGTGTTCTATGTACTGAAAAATACAGTGACAATGTATCATGCTGGATAAACCCAGTGACCGTGTTCTATGTACTGAAATACAGTGACAATGTATCATGCTGGATAAACCAAGTGACAGTGTTCTATGTACTGAAGGATACAGTGACAATGTATCACGCGGGATAAACCCAGTGACAGTGTTCTATGTACTGAAGGATACAGTGACAATGTATCAAGCTGGATGAACCCAGTGACAGTGTTCTATGTACTGAAAAATACAGTGACAATGTATCACGCTGGATAAACCCAGTGACGGTGTTCTATGTACTGAAAAATACAGTGACAATGTATCACGCTGGATAAACCATGTGACAGTGTTCTATGTACTGAAAAATACAGTGACAATGCATCATCTGGATAAACCCAGTGACAGTGATTCATGTAGAAACAACAGTGACATGATCACGGGATAAACCAGTGACAGTGTCATTAGAAAAAACACAGTGCACAATGACACGACGGATAAACCAGTGACAGTGTTCTATGTAAAAGACACAGTGCACAATGACACAGGTAATGACAGTGTTATGATGAAGAACAGTGACAATGACACAGTTAAATGACAGTGATACGAAAAAACAGTGACACTGATCAGCATGGGATAAACCCAGTGACATGTTGTATGTATGAAAAAACACAGTGACACATGATCATGCTGGATAACCCATGACAGTTTAGATACGAATACAGTGACATGTATATAACGTGGATAAAACCAATACAGTGTCAATGTACTGAAGAACGTGCATGAACACAAACACAGTGTCACATGACATGAGTACAGTGACGTAGAAACAAACCAGTGACACTGCACATCAGTTGAATGACGTGATAGAAAACAAACAGTGCACACAGACATCAGTATATGACAGTGATAGAAAACAACACAGTGCACACTGACATCAGTTGATGACGGTGATAGAAAACAACACAGTGCACACTGACATCGGTCAATGACGGTGATAGAAAACAACACAGTGCACACTGACATCAGTTGATGACAGTGATAGAAAACAACACAGTGCACACTGACATCAGTTGATGACAGTGATAGAAAACAACACAGTGCACACTGACATCAGTTGATGACAGTGATAGAAAACAACACAGTGCACACTGACATCAGTTGATGACAGTGATAGAAAACAACACAGTGCACACTGACATCAGTTGATGACGGTGATAGAAAACAACACAGTGCACACTGACATCAGTTGATGACAGTGATAGAAAACAACACAGTGCACACTGACATCAGTTGATGACAGTGATAGAAAACAACACAGTGCACACTGACATCAGTTGATGACAGTGATAGAAAACAACACAGTGCACACTGACATCAGTTGATGACAGTGATAGAAAACAACACAGTGCACACTGACATCAGTTGATGACAGTGATAGAAAACAACACAGTGCACACTGACATCAGTTGATGACAGTGATAGAAAACAACACAGTGCACACTGACATCAGTTGATGACAGTGATAGAAAACAACACAGTGCACACTGACATCGGTCAATGACGGTGATAGAAAACAACACAGTGCACACTGACATCAGTTGATGACAGTGATAGAAAACAACACAGTGCACACTGACATCAGTTGATGACGGTGATAGAAAACAACACAGTGCACACTGACATCGGTCAATGACGGTGATAGAAAACAAGACAGTGCACACTGACATCGGTCAATGACGGTGATAGAAAACAACACAGTGCACACTGACATCAGTTGATGACAGTGATAGAAAACAACACAGTGCACACTGACATCAGTTGATGACGGTGACAGAAAACAACACAGTGCACACTGACATCGGTCAATGACAGTGACAGAAAACAACACAGTGCACACTGACATCGGTCAATGACAGTGACAGAAAACAACACAGTGCACACTGACATCGGTCAATGACGGTGATAGAAAACAACACAGTGCACACTGACATCAGTTGATGACAGTGATAGAAAACAACACAGTGCACACTGACATCAGTTGATGACAGTGATAGAAAACAACACAGTGCACACTGACATCAGTTGATGACAGTGATAGAAAACAACACAGTGCACACTGACATCGGTCAATGACAGTGATAGAAAACAACACAGTGGTCACTGACATCAGTTGATGACAGTGATAGAAAACAACACAGTGCACACTGACATCGGTCAATGACGGTGATAGAAAACAACACAGTGCACACTGACATCAGTCGATGACGGTGATAGAAAACAACACAGTGCACACTGACATCAGTTGATGACAGTGATAGAAAACAACACAGTGGTCACTGACATCAGTTGATGACAGTGATAGAAAACAACACAGTGCACACTGACATCAGTTGATGACAGTGATAGAAAACAACACAGTGCACACTGACATCAGTTGATGACAGTGATAGAAAACAACACAGTGCACACTGACATCAGTTGATGACAGTGATAGAAAACAACACAGTGGTCACTGACATCAGCACACTGACATCAGTTGATGACAATGTTAGACATCAAACTGTCACAATAAACTGTAACATCAGACATCAAACTGTCACCACTTAAGACATAAAACTGTCACATCAGATATCAAATGCAACTTTAAACTGTCACATCAGACATCAAACTGTCACATCAAACTGTAACATCAGACATCAAACTGTCACCACTTAAGACATCAAACTGTCACATCAGATATCAAACTGTCACATCAAACTGTCACATCAGACATCAAACTATCATATCAGACATCAAACTGTCACATCAGACATCAAACTGTCATATCAGACATCAAACTGTCACATCAGACATCAAACTGTCACATCAAACTGTCACATCAAACTGTCATATCAGACATCAAACTGTCACATCAGACATCAAACTGTCACATCAGACTGTCATATCAGACATCAAACTGTCACATCAGACATCAAACTGTCACATCAGACTGTCATATCAGACATCAAACTGTCACATCAGACATCAAACTGTCACATCAAACTGTCACGTCAGACATCAAACTGTCACATCAGACATCAAACTATCACATCAAACTGTCACATCAGACATCAAATGCTCTCTAAGGCTGGTGTAAAGTTGTTCATTAAACTCCAAGCGTGAGCACAGCTTTATAAAGAGCAAAGCCGTTCGTTGGAATTCCTTGGCTGACGACTGTACGGTATACAAGGCTGGTGTGAAGCAGGTTGTTCCAAGTTCCAAGCAGTAAATACTGTTCCGCAAGGTGTAAATCCAGGTCGTTAAACTTCCACGAACAAAATACTGAACAACCGAAGCTGTCGCTATGTTAACAGTGCTGTTAGTCATAGTTTCGTGAGGCACAGTCTGGTTGTAATTAAAAAAAACAACAACAACAGGAAATAGGTTTCATCAGAAAAGAAAAACAGTCAATAATTCATGTATTTTGACAATGTAATATGGAGCTGGATATTTGGAGTGTCTTGGAAAATATAAATAGCTCACACATATAATAATGCACATGTCAATGTGGAAACAGCAATGGAAACTGCACTTTGTGGCGACACACAAAAAATGGTGAATCAGCCAAGAGACTTGACTTCACTGCAGGACTCACCACATTTTGTTTATACAGATGAAAAGTAAACTAATCACAACCATGCCTCAGTATGGATTTAGAACTACTACATTTGAGATAGATAACAGAAAAGCATGTGTCAGTTGTCAGTATGGAGCATGTGTCAGTTGTCATTATGAAGCATGTGTCAGTTGTCAATATGAGCATGTGTCAGTTGTCAATATGGAGCATGTGTCAGTTGTCAGTATGGAGCATGTGTCAGTTGTCATTATGAAGCATGTGTCAGTTGTCAGTATGGAGCATGTGTCTGTTCAACACCAGATGATGATCATGTCTGTTCAACACCAGATGATCATGTCTCATCAACACCAGATGATGATCATGTCTGTTCAACATCAGACGGATGATCCAGGAATCACAGCTAACCCAATGGGACAGACAACAATTTCTTCACACATTTCTTGTTGACAACAAAACTGATCGTCATATTCACGGACAACAATTTCTTCACACATTTCTTGTTGACGACAACACTTTCTTCACACATTTCTTGTTGACGACAACACTGATCGTCATGTTCACAGACAACAATTTCTTCACACATTTCTTGTTGGCATCAGAACTGATCGTCATGTTCACGGACAACAATTTCTTCACACATTCTGATCGTCATGTTCACGGACAACAATTTCTTCACACATTTCTTGTTGGCATCAGAACTGATCGTCATGTTCACGGACAACAATTTCTTCACACATTTCTTGTTGGCATCAGAACTGATTGTCATGTTCACAGACAACAATTTCTTCACACATTTCTTGTTGACAACAAAACTGATCGTCATGTTCACAGACAACAATTTCTTCACACATTTCTTGTTGACGACAAAACTGATCGTCATGTTCACAGACAACAATTTCTTCACACATTTCTTGTTGGCATCAGAACTGATTGTCATGTTCACAGACAACAATTTCTTCACACATTTCTTGTTGGCAACAAAACTGATTGTCATGTTCACGGACAACAATTTCTTCACACATTTCTTGTTGGCAAGAAAACTGATCATCATGTTCGACGTTACATGGGTGTAGACAGAACACATTGTCAGACCTTGTTAATTCTTCCCTTCCACTAATGTGTCAACTTGTGGAGTTTCTGAAGTTTATTTCGTCTCTTCCACTAATGAGTCAACTTGTGGAGTCTCTGAAGTTTATTTCGTGTCTTCCACTAATGTGTCAACTTGTGGAATTTCTGAAGTTTATTTCGTGTCTTCCACTAATGTGTCAACTTGTGGAGTTTCTGAAGTTTATTTTGTCTCTTCCACTAATGAGTCAACTTGTGGAGTTTCTGAAGTTTATTTCGTGTCTTCCACTAATGTGTCAACTTGTGGAGTTTCTCTGAAGTTTATTTCATCTCTTCCACTAATGTGTCAACTTGTGGAGTTTCTGAAGTTTATTTCGTCTCTTCCACTAATGTGTCAACTTGTGGAGTCTCTGAAGTTTATTTCATCTCTTCCACTAATGTGTCAACTTGTGTGGAGTTTCTGAAGTTTATTTCGTCTCTTCCACTAATGTGTCAACTTGTGGAGTTTCTGAAGTTTATTTCGTCTCTTCCACTAATGTGTCAACTTGTGGAGTTTCTGAAGTTTATTTCGTCTCTTCCACTAATGAGTCAACTTGTGGAGTCTCTGAAGTGTATTTCGTCTCTTCCACTAATGTGTCAACTTGTGGAGTCTCTGAAGTTTATTTCGTCTCTTCCACTAATGTGTCAACTTGTGGAGTTTCTGAAGTTTATTTCGTGTCTTCCACTAATGTGTCAACTTGTGGAGTCTCTGAAGTGTATTTCGTCTCTTCCACTAATGAGTCAACTTGTGGAGTCTCTGAAGTTTATTTCGTCTCTTCCACTAATGTGTCAACTTGTGGAGTTTCTGAAGTTTATTTCGTCTCTTCCACTAATGTGTCAACTTGTGGAGTTTCTGAAGTTTATTTCGTCTCTTCCACTAATGTGTCAACTTGTGGAGTCTCTGAAGTTTATTTCGTCTCTTCCACTAATGTGTCAACTTGTGGAGTTTCTGAAGTTTATTTCGTCTCTTCCACTAATGTGTCAACTTGTGGAGTTTCTGAAGTTTATTTCGTGTCTTCCACTAATGTGTCAACTTGTGGAGTTTCTGAAGTTTATTTCGTCTCTTCCACTAATGAGTCAACTTGTGGAGTTTCTGAAGTTTATTTCATCTCTTCCACTAATGTGTCAACTTGTGGAGTTTCTGAAGTTTATTTCGTCTCTTCCACTAATGTGTCAACTTGTGGAGTTTCTGAAGTTTATTTCGTCTCTTCCACTAATGTGTCAACTTGTGGAGTTTCTGAAGCCTACTGAACAATGTGAACATAAGTGCGCAACACTTGTAACTTTGGTATGTTATGTGGATATGTAAGAATGCTGATGTTTATACTGTAACAAATATGTATGTATGTATGATTGTATATCTGTATGACTGTATGTGTGTAAAGTAATGCAGGATATCTATGTATGATGACAAGGTTTATATTGTAACATATGTATGCAAGTAAATATACAGATATAAGTATGAATAGATTTAAGTCCGTAAGATTTGTCAGCAAAAAATAAGCTTGATTTCCAATTTTGTCTTGACATATTAGCATATGCATGCACCTTATTTTTGATATAATTCCACATGATGAAAACATATCTACGTCAAACAAGAGTATGAGAAAATGTGTATTAAAAATCAAAGATTACAAACAAAAAAGTACAAAATAGGTAATGGCAGAGCAAGAGGTTTCCGTTGATTCAAAACATAATAACACAACTCTACAATCTCTACACAACACACACACAATTTTTTCCCCAAAAAAATAACAGAGAGGAAAAGAACAAGACCAACAATTTCAGCCAGCTCCATTTCATTAGAAATATGAACAAACATAATTTTAAATGAACATGATCTTAAAATGCCATGGTTTGAACATGATTCCCCCCCCTCCCCACGATAATTTATCTCAAGACCTGATCTTGAAAAAGAGCCCCTCTCTCCAGCAGAGAGTGAGAGAAAGTGACTGAAAAGACAAATAAACCAACAGGAAATCATGTGTGAGAGAGAGAGAGAAAAAAAAAAGGATTTCATTTCTCTTTTGTGTCAACACATTTCTCTGTCTCCCCCTCACCAACACTGTCACATGGTATCTACCCGGGGTAAACCCCCAGATATCGTCATTGGGTATATACCCTTCGTAAAAAAAAAAAAAAAAAAAAAAAAAAATGTCACAGGGTATTTACCATCAGTAACCCCACCCCAACACTGCGACAGGGTATTTACCATCAGTAACCCCACCCCAACAATGACAGGGTATTTACCATCAGTAACCCCACCCCAACAATGACAGGGTATTTACCATCAGTAACCCCACCCCAACAATGACAGGGTATTTACCATCAGTAACCCCACCCCAACAATGACAGGGTATTTACCATCAGTAACCCCACCCCAACAATGACAGGGTATTTACCATCAGTAACCCCACCCCAACAATGACAGGGTATTTACCATCAGTAACCCCACCCCAACACTGTGACAGGGTATTTACCATCAGTAACCCCACCCCAACAATGGCAGGGTATTTACCATCAGTAACCCCACCCCAACAATGACACAGGGTATTTACCATCAGTAACCCCACCCCAACAATGACAGGGTATTTACCATCAGTAACCCCACCCCAACAATGACAGGGTATTTACCATCAGTAACCCCACCCCAACAATGACAGGGTATTTACCATCAGTAACCCCACCCCAACACTGTGACAGGGTATTTACCATCAGTAACCCCACCCCAACAATGACAGGGTATTTACCATCAGTAACCCCACCCCAACAATGACACAGGGTATTTACCATCAGTAACCCCACCCCAACAATGACACAGGGTATTTACCATCAGTAACCCCACCCCAACAATGACAGGGTATTTACCATCAGTAACCCCACCCCAACAATGACAGGGTATTTACCATCAGTAACCCCACCCCAACAATGACACAGGGTATTTACCATCAGTAACCCCACCCCAACAATGACACAGGGTATTTACCATCAGCAACCCCACCCCAACAATGACACAGGGTATTTACCATCAGTAACCCCACCCCAACAATGGCAGGGTATTTACCATCAGTAACCCCACCCCAACAATGACAGGGTATTTACCATCAGTAACCCCACCCCAACAATGGCAGGGTATTTACCATCAGTAACCCCACCCCAACAATGACACAGGGTATTTACCATCAGTAACCCCACCCCAACAATGGCACAGGGTATTTACCATCAGTAACCCCACCCCAACAATGACACAGGGTATTTACCATCAGTAACCCCACCCCAACAATGGCAGGGTATTTACCATCAGTAACCCCACCCCAACAATGACACAGGGTATTTACCATCAGTAACCCCACCCCAACAATGACACAGGGTATTTACCATCAGTAACCCCACCCCAACAATGGCAGGGTATTTACCATCAGTAACCCCACCCCAACAATGACACAGGGTATTTACCATCAGTAACCCCACCCCAACAATGACACAGGGTATTTACCATCAGTAACCCCACCCCAACAATGGCAGGGTATTTACCATCAGTAACCCCACCCCAACAATGACACAGGGTATTTACCATCAGTAACCCCACCCCAACAATGACAGGGTATTTACCATCAGTAACCCCACCCCAACAATGACACAGGGTATTTACCATCAGTAACCCCACCCCAACACTGTGACAGGGTATTTACCATCAGTAACCCCACCCCAACAATGGCACAGGGTATTTACCATCAGTAACCCCACCCCAACAATGACACAGGGTACCGACATACGCCCACAGTGACTCAGCATCAGTACAGGGTCTCCTCTGGTGTGTGGCCTCCTGGCGACCTAACATCGATGGTTCCCTGCGGACTGCCGACGCTGGAACTGTGATGGACCAACCCGGGTGTGGCCGTGTATGGGGGAATCTAAATGAGCGGCGTGGGAGTAATGCCACTGAAACGGTGCAGATGATGGGGCAGCAACACACACAAAAAAAAAAGAAGAAAAAAAAGAAGAAAAGATATACCCCCACAACTATCTACCCCCACAGCCGTGTTGGAGATTAACGACCTATTGGCGTCTACACCCTTAAGGTCAGGTTTGTTCGGTTGGAGTTGTTTAAATGCGGGTATTTGTGTGTGTGATTGGGGTTGTATGTGTTTGGTGGTGGTGGTGGGGGGGGGGGTTGTTTGTGTGCGTGGCTGGGGTTGTATATGTTTGATGGTAAGGGGGTTGTTTTGTTTTTGTGGATGGGGTTGTGTGTGTTTGGTGGTAGGGGCTGTGTGTGTTTGGTGGTAGGGGCTGTGTGTGTTTGGTGGTAGGGGCTGTGTGTGTTTGGTGGTAGGGGTTGTGTGTGTTTGGTGGTAGGGGCTGTGTGTGTTTGTGTGGTAGGGGTTGTGTGTGTTTGGTGGTAGGGGCTGTTAGTTTGTGTGGTAGGGGCTGTGTGTGTTTGGTGGTAGGGCTGTGTGTGTTTGGTGGTAGTGGCTGTGTGTTTGGTGGTAGGGGCTGTGTGTGTTTGTGTGGTAGGGGTTGTGTGTGTTTAGTGGTAGGGGTTGTGTGTGTTTGGTGGTGGTAGGGGCTGTGTGTGTTTGGTGGTAGGGGCTGTGTGTGTTTGGTGGTAGGGGCTGTGTGTGTTTGGTGGTAGGGGCTGTGTGTGTTTGGTGGTAGGGGCTGTGTGTGTTTGGTGGTAGGGGCTGTGTGTGTTTGGTGGTAGGGGTTGTGTGTGTTTGGTGGTAGGGGCTGTGTGTGTTTGGTGGTAGGGGCTGTGTGTGTTTGGTGGTAGGGGCTGTGTGTGTTTGGTGGTAGGGGTTGTGTGTGTTTGGTGGTAGGGGCTGTGTGTGTTTGGTGGTAGGGGCTGTGTGTGTTTGGTGGTAGGGGCTGTGTGTGTTTGGTGGTAGGGGCTGTGTGTGTTTGGTGGTAGGGGCTGTGTGTGTTTGGTGGTAGGGGCTGTGTGTGTTTGGTGGTAGGGGCTGTGTGTGTTTGGTGGTAGGGGCTGTGTGTGTTTGGTGGTAGGGGCTGTGTGTGTTTGGTGGTAGGGGCTGTGTGTGTTTGGTGGTAGGGGCTGTGTGTGGTAGTGTGTGTGGTAGGGGCTGTGTGTGTTTGGTGGTAGGGGCTGTGTGTGTTTGTGTGGTAGGGGCTGTGTGTGTTTGGTGGTAGGGGCTGTGTGTTGTGGTAGGCTGTGTGTTTGGTGGTAGGGGCTGTGTGTGTTTGGTGGTAGGGGCTGTGTGTGTTTGGTGGTAGGGGCTGTGTGTGTTTGGTGGTAGGGGCTGTGTGTGTTTGGTGGTAGGGGCTGTGTGTGTTTGGTGGTAGGGGCTGTGTGTGTTTGTGTGGTAGGGGTTGTGTGTGTTTGGTGGTAGGGGCTGTGTGTGTTTGGTGGTAGGGGCTGTGTGTGTTTGGTGGTAGGGGTTGAGTGTGTTTGGTGGTAGGGGCTGTGTGTGTTTGGTGGTAGGGGCTGTTAGTTTGTGTGGTAGGGGTTGTGTGTGTTTGGTGGTAGGGGTTGAGTGTGTTTGGTGGTAGGGGCTGTGTGTGTTTGGTGGTAGGGGCTGTGTGTGTTTGGTGGTGGGGGGGTTGTTAGTCTGTGTGGATGGAGCTGTGTGTGCCCCCCGACACTGTCACAGGGTAGCCGTGGACCCAGACATGTCCCCAGGAAGCTATCTGCTGTCGGTGAGCACAGTCTCAGCCTCTGGGTCCGGAGGACCGCTGGGCCGCGGTGCACAGCGTCTGATCTGCCACTGGATGAGGACGATGAGGAGGGGCAGGGAGCACACCACGCAGATGGCTGCCATGATGTACGTCACCACCCTCAGCTGGCTGGCGTCCTCTATGGCTCGCTGGTACTGACACGCTGTCAGGTTGTCTGCACGCACACACACACCGTGGGTGTTAGTGAGTGAGTGTGTGTGTGTGTGTGTGTGTGTGTGTGTGTGTGTGTGTGTGTGTGTGTCAGTGTGTGTGTGTGTTAGTGAGTGAGTGTGTGTGTGTGTGTGTGTGTGTGTGTGTGTGTGTGTGTGAGTGTGTGTGTGTGTGTGTGTGTGTGTGTGTGTGTGTGTGTGTGTGTGTATGCAAACACTCCTTCACACACACACACACACACACACACATACTCACACGCATATACGCACACATGCACAGCACCCACACCACACACACGCACATATACACACACACCAAACATGAACACACTCACAAACACAGACACACACACCAAACATGAACACACTCACACACACAGACATTAACAATACAAGGCAACACGTACCCAGACATACTGGCATTTCCATTTCTGACAGCTGATCTGCTGACAATTACCCAGAAATATCAGTATTTCCCTTCCTGACAGCTGATCTGCTGACAACAATTACCCAGAAATATCAGTATTTCCCTTCCTGACAGCTGATCTGCTGACAACAATTACCCAGAAATATCAGTATTTCCCTTCCTGACAGCTGATCTGCTGACAACAATTACCCAGAAATATCAGTATTTCCCTTCCTGACAGCTGATCTGCTGACAATTACCCAGAAATATCAGTATTTCCCTTCCTGACAGCTGATCTGCTGACAACAATTACCCAGAAATATCAGTATTTCCCTTCCTGACAGCTGATCTGCTGACATCAATTACCCAGAAATATCAGTATTTCCCTTCCTGACAGCTGATCTGCTGACAATTACCCAGAAATATCAGTATTTCCCTTCCTGACAGCTGATCTGCTGACAACAATTACCCAGAAATATCAGTATTTTCCTTCCTGACAGCTGATCTGCTGACAATTACCCAGAAATATCAGTATTTCCCTTCCTGACAGCTGATCTGCTGACAACAATTACCCAGAAATATCAGTATTTTCCTTCCTGACAGCTGATCTGCTGACAACAATTACCCAGAAATATCAGTATTTTCCTTCCTGACAGCTGAACTGCTGACAACAATTACCCAGAAATATCAGTATTTCCCTTCCTGACAGCTGATCTGCTGACAATTACCCAGAAATATCAGTATTTCCCTTCCTGACAGCTGATCTGCTGACAATTACCCAGAAATATCAGTATTTCCCTTCCTGACAGCTGATCTGCTGACAACAATTACCCAGAAATATCAGCATTTCCCTTCCTGACAGCTGATCTGCTGACAACAATTACCCAGAAATATCAGTATTTCCCTTCCTGACAGCTGATCTGCTGACAACAATTACCCAGAAATATCAGTATTTCCCTTCCTGACAGCTGATCTGCTGACAACAATTACCCAGAAATATCAGTATTTCCCTTCCTGACAGCTGATCTGCTGACAACAATTACCCAGAAATATCAGTATTTCCCTTCCTGACAGCTGATCTGCTGACAACAATTACCCAGAAATATCAGTATTTCCCTTCCTGACAGCTGATCTGCTGACAACAATTACCCAGAAATATCAGCATTTCCCTTCCTGACAGCTGATCTGCTGACAACATGTACCCAGAAATATCAGTATTTCCCTTCCTGACAGCTGATCTGCTGACAACAATTACCCAGAAATATCAGTATTTCCCTTCCTGACAGCTGATCTGCTGACAATTACCCAGAAATATCAGTATTTTCCTTCCTGACAGCTGATCTGCTGACAATTACCCAGAAATATCAGTATTTCCCTTCCTGACAGCTGATCTGCTGACAACAATTACCCAGAAATATCAGCATTTCCCTTCCTGACAGCTGATCTGCTGACAACAATTACCCAGAAATATCAGTATTTCCCTTCCTGACAGCTGATCTGCTGACAACATGTACCCAGAAATATCAGTATTTCCCTTCCTGACAGCTGATCTGCTGACAACAATTACCCAGAAATATCAGTATTTCCCTTCCTGACAGCTGATCTGCTGACATAAATTACCCAGAAATATCAGTATTTCCCTTCCTGACAGCTGATCTGCTGATGACATGTACCCAGAAATATCAGTATTTCCCTTCCTGACAGCTGATCTGCTGACAACAATTACCCAGAAATATCAGTATTTCCCTTCCTGACAGCTGATCTGCTGACGACATTTACCCAGAAATATCAGTATTTCCCTTCCTGACAGCTGATCTGCTGACAACATGTACCGAGACATATGAATGATATGGAAACTTACATAGCGCCTATCCTCGGTCTGAGACCAAGCTCTAAGCGCTTTACAAACTCAGGGTCATTTGCACCACAGGCTGCCTACCTGGGTAGAGCCGACTGACGGCTGCCATTGGGCGCTCATCATTCGTTTCCTGTATCATTCAATCAGATTTCAGGCACGCCCACATACACACTCAGACAGACATGAAATATTTGACATGTATGACCGTTTTGTTTATTTACCCCACCATGTAGGCAGCCATACTCTGTTTTCTGGGGTGTGCATGCTGGGTATGTTCTTGTTTCCATGACCCACTGAACGCCGACAAGGATAACAGGATCTTTAACATGCGTATTTGCTCTTCTGCGTGCTTATACATACAAAGGGGGTTCAGGCACTAGCAGGTCTGCATATATGTTGCCCTGGGAGATCGGAAAAATATACAACCTTTTCCCATCACACGCTGTTACTAAGATTCGAACCCGGGGCCATCAGATCAACGCTTTAACCACTCGGCTACTGCACCCGTGCGTTTCCCTTTCAAACAGCTCATCTGCTGACAACAACCCACACTGTTTATAGTCACACACTCCCCCCCCCTCGCCCCCCTCTCCCCCCCCCCACTTACCTGACGAGTTGTGGATGCCGTCAATGAGGGTGATGGAGAGGTTGGTGAGGGGGTAGGGAGGGGGGCAGGTGGTGTGGGCAAACCCCATCCGTCTGTGTTGGCGGTCAAACACCACGAAGTAACTCTCCATCAGCAGGGCTCCCAGCACCGCTCCTGTCATCGTCATCGTCATCGACATCATAATCATCATCGTCACCATCATCGACATCATAATCATCATCATCGTCATCATCATTATCATCGTCGTCTTCATCATCATTGTCGTTGTCAACATCATCGTCGTCGACCTCATTCTCATCGTCGTCCTCTTCCTCATCATAGTCATCATCATCATTGTCGTCGTCATCATTGTTATCACTATCATCATCATCATCATAGCTGTCATCATCATTGTCATCCTCCTCCTCCTCCTCACCATCATCACTGTCATAATCACTATCATCATCATCATCTTCACTACCATCACAGTCATCATCATCATCTTTATTATCATGTCATCACAATCATCATCATCACAATAAACACCAAAATGACTAACGAGCGACCATACATCAACAACTTTTTTAAAAAGTCACATCAAGGTAACGATGACGATGACAGTGACAGTGAAATCAAAACCAACAGTGTCAGCCTGTTCCTGAAGGAAGACACACACACACACACATACAGACACCAACACACACACACACACACACACACACACACACACACACACACACACACACACACACACACATACAGACACCAACACACACACACATACAGACACATACAGACACCAACACACACACACACACACACACACATACAGACACCAACACACACACACATACAGACACATACAGACACCAACACACACACACACACACACATACAGACACCAACACACACACACATACAGACACCAACACACACACACACACACACACACACATACAGACACCAACACACACACACATACAGACACCAACACACACACACACACACACACACATACAGACACCAACACACACACACATACAGACACCAACACACACACACACACACACACACATACAGACACCAACACACACACACATACAGACACCAACACACACACATACAGACACCAACACACACACACATACAGACACCAACACACACACACATACAGACACCAACACACACACACATACAGACATCAACACACACACACACATACAGACACCAACACACACACACACATACAGACACCAACACACACACACACACACACACAGACACATACAGACACCAACACACACACACACACAGACACATACAGACACCAACACACACACACATACAGACACCAACACACACACACATACAGACACCAACACACACACACACACACACAGACACATACAGACACCAACACACACACACACACAGACACATACAGACACCAACACACACACACAGACACATACAGACACCAACACACACACACACACATACAGACACATACAGACACCAACACACACACAAACACACACACACAAACACGCACACACATACACACGCACACACACACACATGCACACACACACACACATGGACACACACACATACACACGGACACACACACACACATGGACACACACACACACGCGGACACACACAGACATGCACACACACACACACACACACACACGCACACACACATACACGCACACACAAACACATACACACACACACACACACCGACACACATACACGCACACACTGTCCCTCCCACCTGACTCTGAGGGAGAGATGCCAAACTTGAGACAGGTGCGTGTGGGTCCCAGGAACCCTGTGTCCGTGTTTTCCACACTGCGCAGGTAATGCTGTCACACCACAACACACTTGTCACACATCGCCTGACATGACACACTGCGCAGGTAATGCTGTCACACCGCAACACACTCGTCACACATCGCCTGACATGACACACTGCGCAGGTAATGCTGTCACACCGCAACACACTCGTCACACATCGCCTGACATGACACACTGCGCAGGTAATGCTGTCACACCCAACACACTTGTCACTTGTCTTAACACCTGACATGACACACTGCTCGTCTTAACACCTGACATGACACACTGCGCAGGTAATGCTGTCACACCCAACACACTTGTCACTTGTCTTAACACCTGACATGACACACTGCTCGTCTTAACACCTGACATGACACACTGCTCGTCTTAACACCTGACATGACACACTGCTTAACACCTGACATGACACTGCCTGTCTTAACACCTGACATGACACTGCTTAACACCTGACATGACACACTGCTTAACACCTGACATGACACTGCCTGTCTTAACACCTGACATGACACTGCCTGTCTTAACACCTGACATGACACACTGCCTGTCTTAACACCTGACATGACACACTGCCTGTCTTAACACCTGACATGACACACTGCCTGTCTTAACACCTGACATAACACATTGCCTGTCTCAACACCTGACATGACACTGTCTGTCTTAACACCTGACATGACACTGCTTAACACCTGACATGACACACTGCTTAACACCTGACATGACACACTGCCTTTCTTAACACCTGACACGACACACTACCTTTCTTAACACCTGACACGACACACTACCTTTCTTAACACCTGACACGACACACTGCTTGTCTTAACACCTGATATAACACATTGCGCGCACATGTGTGTGCTGTGTTGTGTGTTGGTGTGTGTGTGTGTGTGTGTGTGTGTGTGTGTGTGTGTGTGTGTGTGTGTGTGTGTGTGTGTTGGTGCAGTGTCGGGAGTCAGCAGTGACCCCAGGAGGACAACAGCGACGGGGGAGACACAGGGGAAAGAACTCCCAGATAAAACAAACAAACAAATAAATAAATAAATAACAAGATAAACAAAGAAAGAAACCAACACTGACGTGTGCAGTGACGTCAACCATAAAGATCAGTCATGACCCTGGGAAGACAGCCGCGACAGGGAGACAGAGGGGAAAGAACTCTCAGATGAATAAATAAGTAAAGATACAAAGAACGGAAGAAGCCAACACCTACCTGTGCGGTGAGGTGAAGCGTGAAGAAGTGCGTCCCTTCCGATGACAGCCGCGACAGGAAGACGGAGGGAAAAGAACTCTCAGATGAATAAATAAGTAAAGATACAAAGAACGGAAGAAGCCAACACCTACCTGTGCGGTGAGGTGAAGCGTGAAGAAGTGCGTCCCTTCCGATGACAGCCGCGACAGGGAGACAGAGGGGAAAGAACTCTCAGATGAATAAATAAGTAAAGATACAAAGAACGGAAGAAGCCAACACCTACCTGTGCGGTGAGGTGAAGCGTGAAGAAGTGCGTCCCTTCCGACGACAGCCGCGACAGGGAGACGGAGGGAAAAGAACTCTCAGATGAATAAATAAGTAAAGATACAAAGAGCGCAAGAAACCAACACCTACCTGTGCGGTGAGGTGAAGCGTGAAGAAGCGGTGTGGACCCTCCGACGACAGCAGCGACAGGGAGACGGTTGGGAAGGAACTGACCGCCAGGGAAAGGTCACTCCAGCACAGCAGTTCTTCCCCCGTCCAGAACGTTGCCGAGGGAACCATCGGCACGTCTGGCATCGACTGCAGCACACACACACACACACTGAGGTCCGTGGAGTGTGCTGTGTTGTGCTGTGTTTTGTCTTGTTGTGCTGTGTTGTGTTGTACTGTCTTGTGCTGTGTTGTGTTGTACTGTCTTGTTGTGCTGTGTTGTGCGTGCTGTGTGTTGTGTTGTGCTGTGTTGTATTGTGTGTGCTGTGTTGTGCTGTGTTGTGCTGTGCTGTGTAGTGTAGTGCTGTGTTTTGCTGTGCTGTGCAGTGTAGTGCAGTGTAGTGCTGTGTTTTGCTGTGCTGTGCAGTGTAGTGCTGTGCTGTGTTGTGCTGTGCAGTGTAGTGCTGTGTAGTGTTGTGTCGTGTTGTGCTGTGCAGTGTAGTGTAGTGCAGTTTAGTGTAGTGTAGTGTAGTGTAGTGCTGTGTTTTGCTGTGCTGTGTTCTGCTGTGCAGTGTAGTGTAGTGTAGTGTAGTGCTGTGTTTTGCTGTGCTGTGTAGTGTTGTGTAGTGTAGTGTAGTGTAGTGTAGTGTAGTGTAGTGCAGTGCTGTGTAGTGTAGTGCTGTGTAGTGTAGTGCTGTGTTTTGCTGTGCTGTGTAGTGTTGTGCAGTGTAGTGTAGTGTAGTGTAGTGTAGTGTAGTGTAGTGTAGTGTAGTGCTGTGTTTTGCTGTGCTGTGTAGTGTAGTGTAGTGTAGTGTAGTGCAGTGCTGTGTAGTGTAGTGTAGTGTAGTGCTGTGTTTTGCTGTGCTGTGTAGTGTAGTGTAGTGTAGTGTAGTGTAGTGCAGTGCTGTGTAGTGTAGTGTAGTGTAGTGCTGTGTTTTGCTGTGCTGTGTAGTGTTGTGTAGTGTAGTGTAGTGTAGTGTAGTGTAGTGCAGTGCTGTGTAGTGTAGTGTAGTGCAGTGCTGTGTAGTGTAGTGCTGTGTAGTGTAGTGCTGTGTTTTGCTGTGCTGTGTAGTGTTGTGTAGTGTAGTGCTGTGTTTTGCTGTGTAGTGTAGTGCTGTGTTTTGCTGTGTTGTGTAGTGTTGTGCAGTGTAGTGTAGTGTAGTGCAGTGCAGTGCTGTGTAGTGTAGTGCTGTGTTTTGCTGTGCTGTGCTGTGCAGTGTAGTGTTGTGTAGTGCAGTGTAGTGTTGTGTCATGTTGTGCTGTGCAGTGTAGTGCTGTGCAGTGTAGTGTAGTGTAGTGTAGTGCAGTGTAGTGTAGTGTTGTGTAGTGCAGTGTAGTGCAGTGTAGTGTAGTGCAGTGTAGTGCAGTGCTGTGTAGTGTAGTGCTGTGTTTTGCTGTGCTGTGTAGTGTTGTGCAGTGTAGTGTAGTGTAGTGCAGTGCTGTGTAGTGTAGTGCTGTGTTTTGCTGTGCTGTGTAGTGTAGTGTAGTGTAGTGCTGTGTCATGTTGTGCTGTGCAGTGTAGTGCAGTGTAGTGTTGTGTCATGTTGTGCTGTGCAGTGTAGTGTTGTGCAGTGTAGTGTAGTGCAGTGTAGTGCAGTATAGTGTAGTGTAGTGCTGTGTTTTGCTGTGCTGTGCTGTGTTTTGCTGTGCAGTGCAGTGCTGTGTAGTGTAGTGTAGTGCAGTGTAGTGTTGTGTCATGTTGTGCTGTGCAGTGTAGTGTAGTGCAGTTTAGTGTAGTGTAGTGCAGTGCAGTGCTGTGTAGTGTTGTGTAGTGCAGTGTAGTGCAGTGCAGTGTTGTGTAGTGCAGTGTAGTGCAGTGTAGTGCAGTGCAGTGTTGTGTAGTGCAGTGTAGTGCAGTGTTGTGTAGTGCAGTGTAGTGCAGTGTAGTGCAGTGTTGTGTAGTGCAGTGCAGTGCAGTGTTGTGTAGTGCAGTGTTGTGTAGTGCAGTGTAGTGTAGTGCAGTGCAGTGCAGTGCAGTGTTGTGTAGTGCAGTGTAGTGCAGTGTTGTGTAGTGCAGTGTAGTGCAGTGCAGTGTTGTGTAGTGCAGTGTTGTGTAGTGCAGTGTTGTGTAGTGCAGTGTAGTGCAGTGCAGTGTTGTGTAGTGCAGTGTAGTGCAGTGCAGTGTTGTGTAGTGTTGTGTAGTGCAGTGCAGTGCAGTGTAGTGCAGTGCAGTGTTGTGTAGTGCAGTGCAGTGCAGTGTAGTGCAGTGTTGTGTAGTGTTGTGTAGTGCAGTGCAGTGCAGTGTAGTGCAGTGTAGTGCAGTGCAGTGTTGTGTAGTGTTGTGTAGTGCAGTGTAGTGCAGTGTAGTGCAGTGTAGTGCAGTGCAGTTTTGTGTAGTGTTGTGTAGTGCAGTGCAGTGCAGTGTAGTGCAGTGCAGTGTTGTGTAGTGTAGTGCAGTGTAGTGCAGTGTTGTGTAGTGCAGTGTAGTGCAGTGCAGTGTTGTGTAGTGTTGTGTAGTGCAGTGTAGTGCAGTGCAGTGTTGTGTAGTGTTGTGTAGTGCAGTGCAGTGCAGTGTAGTGCAGTGCAGTGTTGTGTAGTGCAGTGCAGTGTAGTGCTGTGTAGTGCTGTGTAGTGCAGTGCAGTGTAGTGTAGTGTAGTGTAGTGTAGTGCAGTGCAGTGTAGTGTAGTGTAGTGCAGTGCAGAGCAGTGTAGTGTAGTGTAGTGTAGTGTAGTGCAGTGCAGTGCAGTGCAGTGTAGTGTAGTGTAGTGTAGTGTAGTGCAGTGCTGTGTAGTGCTGTGTAGTGCAGTGTAGTGTAGTGTAGTGCTCTGATGTGTTGTGTAGTTTAATTGCCACTCTTGCCCCTCCCCCGAACAAAAGGGCTGTCCCTGGCAAAATTCTGTAGAAAAATCCATTTCGATAGAAAAAAAACAACAACAAAAAACAAAGTAGGAAAAAATACAAAAATTGGGTGGCGCTCTCAGTGTAGTGACACGCTCTCCCTGGGGAGAGCAGCCCGAATTTCACACAGAGAAATCTGCTGTGACAAAAAAGAGTTATACAATATATAACACGATACACTTCGTCCAAACATAGGCCTCTCTGAGAAAGTGAAACTGATCAGAAAGTATATACAATACAGATATGATGCAATATGATGCGACACAGAACAATACAATACAAAACAGTACAACACAATATGGCCGAGTACAGCACAGTGTAGTAAAATACAATACAGTGTAATATAATACAACACCTCACAACACAACACAGCTACATATAATGCAGTACAACACAATACAATACAATACAATACAATACAATACAGTACAATACAGTATAATATAATACAACACCTCACAACACAACACAGCTACATATAATGCAGTACAATACAATACAATACAATACAGTATAATATAATACAACACCTCACAACACAACACAGCTACATATAATGCAGTACAACACAGTACAATACAATACAATACAATACAGTATAATATAATACAACACCTCACAACACAACACAGCTACATATAATGCAGTACAATACAATACAATACAATACAGTACAATACAATACAGTATAATATAATACAACACCTCACAACACAACACAGCTACATGCAATGCAGTACAACACAGTACAATACAGTGATGATGATAATAATAATAATAATACATAATGTTTCCATGGCGCAATATCCAGTACCAAAGCTGCTCAAAGCGCCTCACATCATCCAGTTGAATATAAACGTGCCTTAAACAACACTACATGCAATGTTTTTAAAAGCGAATATGTGAAATGCTTTTATTTGAGAACATGTTTATTACTCTTGTTTATCTTGTTTAATCAAGTTATCCGCGTGTGTGGGGTGGGTGGGTGGGGGGCGGGGGGGGTGTGTGCAGGTGTGTGCTGATTATCTGGTTGTGGTTTTCCGCAATTCATCTTTATTCTTATCTTATCTGTCTATTATAATCAATGTGCAGTATAGTAGGCTATGTTTATAATTATATTCAAATAATGTTTCTTAATTCTTTCTGTTTTTACATTAAGAATACTCGTTATTACCTGCAGTGTGTGGATGTATGTATGAAACGATGTATGTGATATTTTTTACATTTGTATCTTCGTAATATTTGTAGGGGCTGTTGTTGGCTTTTACAGTTAGGGTCCCCATGTTGTTTACTTGTCTATGTTGTGATAATGCACCTGACCAAATTTCTCCAGTTGGAGATAATAAAGTTATTCTTATCTTATCTTATGCTGCACACCATAGCAGTCGGTACCCCTCACCTGTAGTTCCGACACAATTCGTTGAACGACTTTGTTGTAAACCCGGGTCGGAAGACGTAAGTGAGTTGTCCCGCTGTCCACAATCGTTTTGTCAAAGTTGTACTGAGCAGAGAAGAAAAAACACATTCATGTAAGTTACTTTGAAGAAGGAGAAGCAAAAGGAGGAGGAGAAGGAGGAGAAGGAGGAGGGGAAGAAGGAGGAGGAAGGGAAGAAGGAGGAGGAGGAGGAGAAGAAGGAGGGGAAGAAGGAGGAGGAAGGGAAGAAGGAAGAGGAGAAGAAGGGGAAGAAGAAGGATGAGGATGAGGAGACGGAGGAGGAGGAGGAGGAGGAGGAGGAGAAGGAGAAGGAAGAGGAGAAGAAGGGGAAGAAGAAGGAGGAGGAGGAGGAGACGGAGGAGGAGGAGGAGGAGGAGGAGGAGAAGGAGAAGGAAGAGGAGAAGAAGGGGAAGAAGAAGGAGGAGGAGGAGGAGGAGGAGGAGAAGGAGAAGGAAGAGGAGAAGAAGGGGAAGAAGAAGGAGGAGGATGAGGAGACGGAGGAGGAGGAGGAGGAGGAGGAGAAGGAGAAGGAAGAGGAGAAGAAGGGGAAGAAGAAGGAGGAGGATAAGGAGGAGGAGAAGGAGTAGGAGATGGAGGAGGAGTAGGAGGAGAAGGAGGAGGGGAAGAAGGAGGAGGAGGAGGAGGAGTAGGAGGAGGAGGAAGAGAAGGAGGAGGGGAAGAAGGAGGAGGAAGAGGAGAAGGGGAAGGAGGAGGAGGAGGAGAAGGAGGAGGATGAGGAGGAGAAGGAGGAGGGGAAGAAGAAGAAGAAGAAGAAGAAGAAGCAGAAGAAGCAGAAGAAGAAGAAGCAGAAGCAGAAGAAGAAGAAGAAGCAGAAGAAGAAGCAGAAGAAGAACAAGAAGCAGCAGAAGAAGAAGCAGAAGAACAAGAAGAAGAAGAAGCAGAAGAAGAACAAGAAGCAGCAGAAGAAGAAGCAGAAGAACAAGAAGAAGAAGAAGCAGCAGAAGAAGCAGAAGAAGAAGAAGAAGAACAAGAAGAACAAGAAGCAGCAGCAGCAAAAAGTGTGACAGGAATCGAACCCTACGTGGTGAGCGACCCACCTCCTTACAGTCCATGTGGAGACTGGTGCCCGCCACGGCCACGTCGGTCAGCACCACCTCATAGTACATCTCCCTGATGATAGGGCTGTAGTACACCTGCCCTTGGTACAGGCCCTCATCCAGCCCCCCCAACACCTGCACACATCACATCACACCTGCCTCAGCACCTCATAGTACATCTCCCTGACGATAGGGCTGTAGTACACCTGCCCTTGGTACAGGCCCTCATCCAGCCCCCCCAACACCTGCACACATCACATCACACCTGCCTCAGCACCTCATAGTACATCTCCCTGACGATAGGGCTGTAGTACACCTGCCCTTGGTACAGGCCCTCATCCAGCCCCCCCAACACCTGCACACATCACATCACACCTGCCTCACCACCTCATAGTACATCTCCCTGACGATAGGGCTGTAGTACACCTGCCCTTGGTACAGGCCCTCATTCAGCCCCCCCCAACACCTGCACACATCACATCACACCTGCCTCAGCACCTCATAGTACATCTCCCTGACGATAGGGCTGTAGTACACCTGCCCTTGGTACAGGCCCTCATCCAGCCCCCCCAACACCTGCACACATCACATCACACCTGCCTCAGCACCTCATAGTACATCTCCCTGACGATAGGGCTGTAGTACACCTGTCCTTGGTACAGGCCCTCATCCAGCCCCCCCAACACCTGTGTGTGTGTGTGTGTGTGTGTGTGTGTGTGTGTGTGTGTGTGTCTGTGTGTGTGTTGGAATATAGTAATGTGACAGGCTCAGCAAATCTCATTATTCTCCTTTACATTGATATTCGGTTTATTACTATGCTGTAAGTGGTATACTACGTGACTGGATTATATCAGATATTTGTTTCATATTTCACGATCCAAAGTAATGCTATGTGACTGGATTATATCAGATGTTTGTTTCATATCCCCTGACCCAAAGTAAAAGTTAACTGGTTAGTACTCAAGACAATTCATTAATTGTAATCTTTTTTTTCTTCAGATCTTGCGCAATCTTAACACTACATTAAGCTTAATATTGTTAAACATCATTATTACTCTTTCTGTTGCTATTTTATTGTTGTAATAGTTATTACCTCCCCCCCCCCCCCACACCCCATTCTTTCCTGGTTAGAATTTGAGTGTTTCTTCATTTGTATTTTTATTTGTCATAATTATATTACGCATTCCCTGATGTCACAGAACTGAAAATCTTGGCTAAAAAGTGAAGGACTTAGAGAAGGACATTTAAAGTCATAAAGCAGACAATAAACGCACTACACAGTCACAACATAGTCATAAAGCAGACAATAAACGCACTACACAGTCACAACATAGTCATAAAGCAGACATTAAATGCACTACAGTCACAACATAGTCATAAAGCAGACATTAAATGCACTACAGTCACAACATAGTCATAAAGCAGACATTAAATGCACTACAGTCACAACATAGTCATAAAGCAGACATTAAATACTGAATAGGGCACTTCTGGTGGGCAATACAGTCATTCAGGGATTGAATATGGCACTTCTGGTGGGCAATACAGTCATTCAGGGATTGAATAGGGCACTTCTGGTGGGCAATACTGTCATTCAGGGATTGAATAGGGCACTTCTGGTGGGCAATACAGTCATTCAGGGATTGAATAGGGCACTTCTGGTGGGCAATACAGTCATTCAGGGATTGAATAGGGCACTTCTGGTGGGCAATACAGTCATTCAGGGATTGAATAGGGCACTTCTGGTGGGCAATACTGTCATTCAGGGATTGAATTGGGCACTTCTGGTGGGCAATACTGTCATTCAGGGATTGAATAGGGCACTTCTGGCAGGCAATACAGTCATTCAGGGATTGAATAGGACACTTCTGGTGGGCAATACAGTCATTCAGGGATTGAATAGGGCACTTCTGGTGGGCAATACAGTCATTCAGCGATTGAATTGGGCACTTCTGGTGGGCAATACAGTCATTCAGGGATTGAATAGGGCACTTCTGGTAGGCAAACATCAAGAGGGATTGAATAGGGCACTTCTGGCAGGCAATACAGTCATTCAGGGATTGAACAGGGCACTTCTGGTGGGCAATACAGTCATTCAGGGATTGAATAGGGCACTTCTGGTGGGCAATACAGTCATTCAGGGATTGAATAGGGCACTTCTGGCAGGCAATACAGTCATTCAGGGATTGAATAGGGCACTTCTGGTGGGCAATACAGTCATTCAGGGATTGAATAGGGCACTTCTGGTGGGCAATACAGTCATTCAGGGATTGAATAGGGCACTTCTGGTGGGCAATACAGTCATTCAGGGATTGAACAGGGCACTTCTGGTGGGCAATAGAGTCATTCAGGGATTGAATAGGGCACTTCTGGCAGGCAATACAGTCATTCAGGGATTGAATAGGGCACTTCTGGTGGGCAATACAGTCATTCAGGGATTGAATAGGGCACTTCTGGCAGGCAATACAGTCATTCAGGGATTGAATAGGGCACTTCTGGTGGGCAATACAGTCATTCAGGGATTGAATAGGGCACTTCTGGTGGGCAATACAGTCATTCAGGGATTGAATTGGGCACTTCTGGTGGGCAATACAGTCATTCAGGGATTGAATAGGGCACTTCTGGCAGGCAATACAGTCATTCA
Organism: Babylonia areolata; assembly: GCF_041734735.1. Lineage (NCBI taxonomy): Eukaryota > Metazoa > Mollusca > Gastropoda > Neogastropoda > Buccinidae > Babylonia > Babylonia areolata. The sequence goes on from NC_134909.1 coordinate 1,326,950, forward strand.
GGGATTGAATTGGGCACTTCTGGTGGGCAATACTGTCATTCAGGGATTGAATAGGGCACTTCTGGCAGGCAATACAGTCATTCAGGGATTGAATTGGGCACTTCTGGTGGGCAATACAGTCATTCAGGGATTGAATAGGGCACTTCTGGTGGGCAATACAGTCATTCAGGGATTGAATATGGCACTTCTGGTGGGCAATACTGTCATTCAGGGATTGAATAGGGCACTTCTGGTGGGCAATACAGTCATTCAGCAGAGGGCACTTCTGGTGGGCAATACAGTCATTCAGGGATTGAGTAGGGCACTTCTGGTGGGCAATACTGTCATTCAGGGATTGAATAGGGCATTTCTGGCAGGCAATACAGTCATTCAGGGATTGAATTGGGCACTTCTGGTGGGCAATACTGTCATTCAGGGATTGAATAGAGCACTTCTGGTGGGCAATACAGTCATTCAGGGATTGAATAGGGCACTTCTGGTGGGCAATACAGTCATTCAGGGATTGAATAGGGCACTTCTGGTGGGCAATACTGTCATTCAGGGATTGAATATGGCACTTCTGGCTGGCAATACAGTCATTCAGGGATTGAATAGGGCACTTCTGGTGGGCAATACAGTCATTCAGGGATTGAATATGGCACTTCTGGCTGGCAATACAGTCATTCAGGGATTGAATAGGGCACTTCTGGTGGGCAATACTGTCATTCAGGGATTGAATAGGACACTTCTGGTGGGCAATACAGTCATTCAGCAGAGGGCACTTCTGGCGGGCAATACAGTCATTCAGGGATTGAATAGGGCACTTCTGGTGGGCAATACAGTCATTCAGGGATTGAATAGGGCACTTCTGGCAGGCAATATCGAACAGGTTAGGGGGCAGAGGGTTAAAGAAAATGCACTGCACACAGTCACGAGAAAAAAAGCAGACATGTTGTGTACCAGGTTCCCCTCCATGGCGGGATCAGCCGATGCATTGTGGGAGTGGGCAGTACCACATAGCTGCATGGAGAAGATGTCGGAGATGTTGGCTTCGTCACGCACCGTGTCCCAGAACGGGGTCAGCGTGTCGGGCTGAAAGCAGTGAGACTCCGTCATGGAGCTGGCAGCGTGTAGGTGCATACGGCCACATTGATGATGATGATGATGATATTGACAGACATGATGATGGTGTTAATAATCACCCCTCCACGACCTGATGATGACAGTGATGATGATGATGATGATGATGATGTTACTGACAGACATGATGATGGTATCAATAATCACCCCTCCACTTCCTTGTACGTTGATGACCTGATGACGATGACGATGGCGATGATGATATTACTGACATACATGATGATGGTATCAATAATCACCCCTCCACTTCCTTGTACGTTGACGACCTGATGATGACGATGACGATGATGATGATGATGATACTGACATACATGATGATGGTGTTAATAATCACCCCTCCACGACCTGATGATGACGATGACGATGATGATGATGATGACGATGACGATGACGATGACGATGATGATGATGTTACTGACAGACATGATGATGGTGTTAATAATCACCCCTCCATTTCTTTGTACATTGACGACCTGATGATGATGATGATGATGACGATGATGATGATGATATTACTGACATACATGATGATGGTGTTAATAATCACCCCTCCACGACCTGATGATGACGATGACGATGACGACGATGATGATGTTACTGACAGACATGATGATGGTGTCAATAATCACCCCTCCACTTCCTTGTACGTTGACGACCTGATGATGATGATGATGACGATGATGATGACGATGATGATATTACTGACAGACATGATGATGGTGTCAATAATCACCCCTCCACTTCCTTGTACGTTGACGACCTGATGATGATGATGATGACGATGATGATATTACTGACATACATGATGATGGTGTTAATAATCACCCCTCCACGACCTGATGATGATGATGATGACGATGATGATATTACTGACATACATGATGATGGTATCAATAATCACCCCTCCACTAGCACTGAGAACTGGCACAGTGCTGGTGCATATGACACATTGCTTTTGTATTGTACTACACTGTACTGTGCTGTGCTGTTACGTATTGCATTGTATTTGTACTTCTTTTTATCACAACACATTTCTCTGTGTGAAATTCGGGCTGCTCTCCCCAGGGAGAGCGCGTCGCTACACTACAGCGCCACCCATTTTTTTGTATTTTTTCCAGCATGCAGTTTTATTTGTTTTTCCTATCGAAGTGGATTTTTTTTACAGAATTTTGCCAGGAACAACCCTTTTGTTGCCGTGGGTTCTTTTACGTGCGCTAAGTGCATGCTGCACACGGGACCTCGGTTTATCGTCTCATCCGAATGACTATCGTCCAGACCACCACTTAAGGTCTAGTGGAGGGGGAGAAAATATCGACGGCTGAGCCGTGATTCGAACCAGCGCGCTCAGATTTTCTCGCTTCCTAGGCGGACGCGTTACCTCTAGGCCATCACTCCACATTGTATTGGAGTGTATTGTATTGTCAATTTGTGATGCGCTGTGAGCCTGTGTGACGGAACAGCACAACAGAAGAGCACTTCATTATCAATATTATCAATTGTATTGTAAAGCATTGCATTGCATTGTACTGTATTGCGTTGTACTGTAGCACTCTTTCCAACTACAGATTCCTCCGTGTGAAACTGGGGCTGCGGACAGAGTGTCGCTACAGTGCAGTACCACATTTTTTCCTGCCTGCAAATCTGTTTGCTTTCCTATTGCCAGGGACAACCCTTTTGTTGCCATGGGTTCTTTTACATGTGCAAAGAGCATGCTATACTGTAGTATATATGGGACCTTGGTTTATCGTCTATTCTAAATGACTAGTGTCCAGACCACCACTCAAGGTGTAGTGGAGAGCGAGATTGTGGTGAGTGTGGGATTCAAACTGTGAGTGTATAATATATCTACCTGTGAGTGCAAAATATATCTACCTGTGTATACTATATCTACCTGTGAGTGTATAACATATTTACCTGTGAGTGTATACTATGTCTACCTGTGAGTGTATAATATGTCTATCTGTGAATGTATAATATGTCTACCTGTGAGTGTATAATATGTCTACCTGTGAGTGTATGCTATATCTACCTGTGAGTGTATGATATATCTACCTGTGAGTGCATAATATATCTGACGGGTGCAATAGCCGAATGGTTAAAGCGCTGGACTTTCAATCTGAGGGTCCTGGGTTTGAATCTCAGCGCACCTGGTGGGTAAAGGGTGGAGATTTTTCCGATCTCCCAGGTCAACATATGTGCAGATCTGCTAGTGCCTGAACCCCCTTCGTGTGTATACGCACGCAGAAGATCAAATACGCACGTTAAAGATCCTCTAATCCATGTCAGCGTTCGGTGGGTTATGGAAACAAGAATATACCCAGCATGCACACCCCCGAAAACGGAGTATGGCTGCGTACATGGCGGGGTAAATAAATAAAAACGGTCATACACGTAAAATGTTACATGTCTGTCTGAGTGTGTATGCGTGTGCGTCTGAAATCTGATTGAATGACACAGGAAACGAATGATGAGCGCCCAGTGGCAGCCGTCAGTCGGCTCTACCCAGGTAGGCAGCCTGTGGTGCAAATGTCCCCGTGTATGTAAAGCGCTTAGAGCTTGGACTCTGACCGAGGATAGGCGCTATATAAGTATCCACATCAATCTACCTGTGAGTGCGTGATATATCTACCTGTGAGTGCATAATACGTCTGTGAGTGCATAATATGTCTACCTGTGAGTCTATGTCTACCTGTGAGTGTATAATATGTCTACCTGTGAGTGCATAATATGTCTACCTGTGAGTGCATAATATGTCTACCTGTGAGTCTATGTCTACCTGTGAGTGTATAATATGTCTACCTGTGAGTGCATAATATGTCTGCCTGTGAGTCTATGTCTACCTATGAATGTATAATGTCTACCTGTCTGTGAGTGTATAATATGTCTACCTGTGAGTCTATGTCTACCTGTGAGTGTATAATATATCTACCTGTGAGTGCATAATATGTCTACCTGTGAGTCTATGTCTACCTGTGAGTGTATAATATGTCTACCTGTCCGTGAGTGTATAATATGTCTACCTGTGAGTGCATAATATGTCTACCTGTGAGTCTATGTCTACCTGTGAGTGTATAATATGTCTACCTGTGAGTGCATAATATGTCTACCTGTGAGTCTATGTCTACCTATGAATGTATAATGTCTACCTGTCCGTGAGTGTATAATATGTCTACCTGGGAGTGTATAATATATCTACCTGCCTCTTCCCTTGTCTTTAGCTTCTCCAGTTTTAGAGTCATGCATGCGTGTGAATGACTGGTGCGAAAGCGCTTTTGACTTGTCTCTGCACAAGATTCAGCACCATATAAATATTACCATCATTATTACCATCATTATTACTGACCCGAGCAATGGCCTGGTAGGCCAGGCCCACGATGCCCTGCCAGTTGGCCTGGGGGATGAAGAATCCTGACGACTGGTAGATGAAGGCCATGTTGGGGTGCAGCTCCACCTGGGGCAGAGAGGTCAAGGTCACCACGTCGGTGGCCAGTTTCCCCTCCCACTCGCCCTGCGTGTAGGGCACCTTGATGATGACTCCATCCACCTCACTGTAGGTCGACGACCTGATGACAATGAGGATGGTGTTACTGACACACATGATGATGTTACTGACACACATGATGATGTTACTGACACACATGATGATGTTACTGACACACATGATGATGTTACTGACACACATGATGGTGTTACTGACACACATGATGATGTTACTGACACACATGATGATGATGTTACTGACACACATGATGATGTTACTGACACATATGATGATGATGTTACTGACACACATGATGATGTTACTGACACACATGATGGTGATGTTACTGACACACATGATGGTGATGTTACTGACACACATGATGATGATGTTACTGACACACATGATGATGTTACTGACACACATGATGATGATGTTACTGACACACATGATGATGTTACTGACACACATGATGATGTTACTGACACACATGATGATGATGTTACTGACACACATGATGATGATGTTACTGACACACATGATGATGATGTTACTGACACACATGATGATGATGTTACTGACACACATGATGATGTTACTGACACACATGATGATGTTACTGACACACATGATGATGATGTTACTGACACACATGATGATGGTGTTACTGACACACATGATGATGTTACTGACACACATGATGATGATGTTACTGACACACATGATGGTGATGTTACTGACACACATCATGATGATGTTACTGACACACATAATGATGATGTTACTGACACACATGATGGTGATGTTACTGACACACATGATGATGATGATGTTACTGACACACATGATAATGATGTTACTGACACACATGATGATGTTACTGACACACATGATGATGATGTTACTGACACGCATGATGATGAAGTTACTGACACACATGATGATGATGATGTTACTGACACACATGATGATGATGTTACTGACATATATAATGATGATGTTACTGACACACATGATGATGTTACTGACACACATGATGATGTTACTGACACACATGATGATGATGTTACTGACACACATGATGATGTTACTGACACACATGATGATGATGTTACTGACACACATGATGATGTTACTGACACACATGATGATGATGTTACTGACACACATGATGATGTTACTGACACATATGATGATGATGTTACTGACACACATGATGATAATGATGTTACTGACACACACGATGATGATGATGTTACTGACACACATCATGATGATGTTACTGACACACACGATGATGATGATGTTACTGACACACATGATGATGTTACTGACACACATGATGATGTTACTGACACACATGATGATAATGATGTTACTGACACACATGATGATGATGTTACTGACACACATGATGGTGATGTTACTGACACACATGATGATGATGTTACTGACACACATGATGATGATGATGTTACTGACACACATGATGATGATGTTACTGACACACATGATGATGATGTTACTGACACACATGATGATGATGTTACTGACACACATGATGATGATGTTACTGACACACATGATGATGATGTTACTGACACACATGATGATGTTACTGACACATGATGATGGCGTTACTGATCACCCCTCCACTTCACTGTAGGTCAACGACCTGATGACAATGATGATGATGTCACTGACATACTGTTGTCTGCCTTATATGCTGATGACGTGACATAAATGTGATGGACGTAATAGTGATGGACAAAAGAGTGATGATAATATCAATGATGATATAATTTTCATGATGATAATATTGTAAATAATAATGATGATGACAATGATCAAGAATGATATGAAATTATATGCACATCTATAAATAATGATGATGATGATAATAATAAGTTAAACAAACATCAGAAAGGAGGAGAGGACAAAGAAGAAGAAGAAGAAGAAGAAGAAGTTTACCACTTTATAAAAACCATGACCATTAATATCATGATATGTGGTGAAGATGTTGCTGTTCAATGAGAAATCTTCAATTTGTGTCTCAGTACATAAAACTCTAATGAATACGTTTTCCATTTACACACACACACACACACACACACACTCTCTCTCTCTCTCTCTCTCTCCCCACTGCCCACAACTCACAAGGACGTGTTGAACAAGTTGAAAAAATGACGTGGGGATCAGCACCTCTACTGTCAGAACACACACACACACACACACACACACACACACACACACACCAAACACACACACACACACGTAACACACACACACACACACGTAACACACACACACACACGAAACACACACACACACACACACACCAAACACACACACACACAAAACACACACACACACCAAACACACACAAACACACACACACACACATGCTCACGCACACGCGCACAAACACACAAACACACACAACAAACACACACACATACACAGAGTCACACACACACAGACACGTACACAACAAACACACACAATAAACACACACAAATGCACAGAGAGAGAGAGTGAGAGAGACAGACAGAGAGAGAGAGAGAGAGAGTGAGAGAGAGAGACAGACAGACAGAGGGAAATGTAGATTCTTTTCCCCATGTGAATACACACTGCAACATCAATAACTCATCAGGAATCTTCTTCTTCTTCTGCGTTCACTCGTATGCACACGAGTGAGCTTTTACGTGTATGACCGTTTTTACCCCGCCATGTAGGCAGCCATACTCCGTTTTCGGGGGTGTGCATGCTGGGTATGTTTTTGTTTCCATAACCCACCAAACGCTGACATGGATTACAGGATCTTTAACGTGCGTATTTGATCTTCTGCTTGCATATACACACGAAGGGGGTTCAGGCACGAGCTGGTCTGCACATATGTTGACCTGGGAGATCGTAAAAATCTCCACCCTTTACCCACCAGGCGCCGTCACCGTGATTCGAACCCGGGACCCTCAGAATGACAGTCCAACGCTTTAACCACTTGGCTATTGCACCCGTCATCAGGAATCTTGGTCTTGTTCAGTGACAAATCACCACAGGACAGTAAAAGGCAGCAACAGAGAATTTGTGACAACCTTGCAGGAACAGGAAGCCTTTATATGCCTGCATTATATATACACACACACATATATATATATATAACCACGCAAAGGGCTTTAACATTAATGTTTAATGGTGTGTTTGAAAATGTTAACATTTTGCTGTTTGCTACACACAGAGACACAGACACAGACACACACAGACAGACACAGAGACACACACAGAGACACA
>NC_134909.1:1339840-1354840 GCF_041734735.1 Babylonia areolata
TCATTGAGCTTTAGCTTGTTTTTGTCCATCCATGTGTTTACATCAGCTACACAAGCTTCCAATTCAGTAATGACTGTTTTAAAATCAGATGGTGGAGTGGCTTTTTGTAATTCTGTGTCATCTGCGTATTTATGGTAACCAAATGAGTGCCTTTTGAAAATGTCAGACAAAGGTTGAGTGTACGAAATGAACAAGACAGGCCCTAAGACTGATCCCTGAGGGACACCAAACACAAGAGGAATGACATTTGAGGTGCTATGAGGGAATAAAACACTCACTAAAAACTTCAGAGAGCTAAAGAGCCTGCCTGTCAGGTGACTAGTCTGCACTCACTACATATATACATGTAGATATTTCACCTGTTGTAGGATCTATAGATATATATATACATGTAGATATATCACCTGTTGTGGGATCTACGGATATATAAATGTCTATATCTCACCTGTTGTGGGATCTACAGATATATAAATGTAGATATCTGACCTGCTGTAGAATCTACAGATATATAAATGTCTATATCTGACCTGCTGTAGAATCTAAAGACATGTGTGTGTGTGTGTGTTTCTTGCTGGCGGGCGGACAGGAATGTAGGTAAGTATAGGGCTATATATAACCTTCTTGTAGGCCTACTAAAATACGCGGATGCTTCCAGATTCAATTTTTCAGTTTATTAATCCCACTTGTTCATGGACGGGAACGGGACTTGAAACGAATTACAGGTATTTTTAATCAAAAAAAAAAAAAAAAAAAAAAAAAAAAAAAAAAAAAATCTAAAGACATATAAATGTCGAGATCTCACCTGTTGTGGCGGCGTGCCCACACTGACGTTGACAAAGTAGCCCTCTCCAGATATCCCCTGCATGCGCTGTGTCACCCCTCCCGCAGCCTGCCGTACAACACGCCCCCCCTCGCCCCCCACCTCCCCCCTGTAGAGCTCAGCTCCCACAGCCCTGGTCAGGGGCAGACGAATGAGGCGGGCGTGGCCAGGGGAGAGAAACAGGTGGAGCACCACCACCCACACGTAGCAGCAGGTCAGCAGGGAGGTGGGGGTGGGGGGGTGGCGGCGGCCGGTCATGGCTGACGATGATGACGGCGGCGTGTCGTGGGGTGCGGGTGAGGATTGCTGCCCTTTGCTGGATTGCTGCCCTTTGCTGAATTGGCCCAAGCTGTGTCTGCCTTCACGGCCGTCTCTGGGGATCACAGCAAACACAGCAACTGAAATGATAGATAGATAAATAGTAAAACCATCTCTTTTTTCTTCAGTTCTCAACATAGCAAACATACCACAACTGAAATGATAGATAGATAAATAGTAAAACCATCTCTTTTTTCTTCAGTTCTCAACACAGCAAACACGGCAACTGAAATGACAGATAAATAGTAAAACCATCTCTTTTTTTCTTCAGTTCTCAACACAGCAAACACGGCAACTGAAATGATAGATAGATAAATAGTAAAACCATCTCTTTTTTCTTCAGTTCTCAACACAGAAAACACAGCAACTGAAATGATAGATAAATAGTAAAACCATCTCTTTTTTCTTCAGTTCTCAACATAGCAAACATACCACAACTGAAATGATAGATAGATAAATAGTAAAACCATCTCTTTTTTCTTCAGTTCTCAACACAGCAAACACGGCAACTGAAATGATAGATAGATAAATAGTAAAACCATCTCTTTTTTTCTTCAGTTCTCAACACAGCAAACACGGCAACTGAAATGATAGATAGATAAATAGTAAAACCATCTCTTTTTTCTTCAGTTCTCAACACAGCAAACACGGCAACTGAAATGATAGATAGATAAATAGTAAAACCATCTCTTTTTTCTTCAGTTCTCAACACAGCAAACACGGCAACTGAAATGATAGATAAATAGTAAAACCATGTCTTTTTTCTTCAGTTCTCAACACAGCAAACACGGCAACTGAAATGATAGATAAATAGTAAAACCATGTCTTTTTTCTTCAGTTCTCAACACAGCAAACACACCACAACTGAAATGATAGATAGATAAATAGTAAAACCATTTGTTTTTTCTTCAGGGCTGTATGGGCAGTCTCAGCAGCATTAACCCACTGAACCCTGTGAAGTTCTTTTCATTAAAATGCTTTCCAAGTTCCTTAATATGTATAAACTGCAACCAAAGGGAGCTAACTTCTACAGTATTTCCAACTGTGTCCACAAACATAACTGTCAGTTTGTTGGGGAAAAAAACGGTCAATTTCAGTATAGTTTCTGCATTTTTTTGCATTAATATGATAAGCTTAGTGCTGCTAACATCACTTAGAATCAGTCTGAACGCTAACTCAGTGCTGCTAACATCACTTAGAATCAGTCTGAACACAAACTTAGCACTGCTAACATCACTTAGGATCAGTCTTAACAAACTTAGCATGGCTAACATCACTTAGGATCAGTCTTAACAAACTTAGTGCTGCTAACATCACTTAGGATCAGTCTTAACAAACTTAGCGTGGCTAACATCACTTAGGATCAGTCTTAACAAACCTAGTGCTGCTAACATCACTTAACATCAGTCTGAACACCATCTTAGCGCTGCTAACATCACTTAGGATCAGTCTTAACACGAACTTAGTGCTGCTAACATCACTTAGGATCAGTCTGAACACTAACTTAGTGCTATTAACATCACTTAGAATCAGTCTGAACACTAACTTAGCACTGCTAACATCACTTAGGATCAGTCTGAACACAAACTTAGCGCTGCTAACATCACTTAGGATCAGTCTGAACACTAACTTAGCACTGCTAACATCACTTAGGATCAGTCTGAACACAAACTTAGTGCTGCTAACATCACTTAGGATCAGTCTGAACACTAACTTAGCGCTGCTGATGTTGATGACAGCAGGTCCCACGAAACAAAACAACACAGGCAGGCCACCCAGTCAGCATCACCTGCTCACAACGTCACCCCACGCCTCACTCAGAAACAGGAAGCGGTGACACTTCAGCGAGTCATCAAACCAGGAAATGAAGCAGTGTCATTTCGGCAAAGCTGAAGTAAACCACTGTCAGTGAAATGGACACAGCGGAGACTGATTTGGCAGTGACAGACAGGGAGAGGGAGGGGAGGGGGGGGGGGGGGGGGAGGGGGGTGAAGGGAAACAGAAACAGACAGAGGGGGGGTGGGGAAGGGGGGGGGGAGGGAAACAAACAGAGGGGGGGAGGAGGAGGGAGGGGGGACTGACAGAAGAGGGACCAGAGCTTGTTAATTGTATGTTACTGTACAACATACATAATATGGAATGTACGTAATTGTGTGATTGTGTACTAAGGACTTACACTGGCTAACAGAAATACACCAGGTCACAACAACATTGCATCACATTTATTCTGTATTAAAAGTCAATGATCAAATGTCCACATTTAGAAGTCACACAGTGTAAAATCATGTGAAAAAACACAGATGAAAAAGGCATGTTGATGTGGCAAAACAATTTTTTTTTAATGAAATAAAAACAGGCAAGCAATAACTGAGTGATAATTGGCCACAGGAGTAAACTCTAATCACCAAAAAAGAAAAAAAAGAAATGAATTAAAAAGAGAGAGAGAGAGGAAGAATGGGAGAGAGAGAGAAGGAAGTAAAGAGAGATTCGGGATGATGAATCGTGTGCCTGTGCCCTGCGATAAGAGCAGGCATTATTTGAGTTTTCACAAACGGGATCACACATTTAAACTGCTTCCCTGTCTCCAACGCAGGGTGTCTACAAATGGCACTCTGAGCTATGGACGGCTATCATTTTAGAATTTTGACTGGAATTCAGTTTTTTTTCTGATTTTAGCTTTAAACACTGAAGCAAAAATTTAAATGAAAAAAAAAAAGAGTTCAGTTTCAGTTTCAGTAGCTCAAGGAGGCGTCACTGCGTTCGGACAAATCCATATACGCTACACCACATCTGCCAAGCAGATGCCTGACCAGCAGCGTAACCCAACGCGCTTAGTCAGGCCTTGAGAAGAAAAAAAAGAAAAAAAAAGTGAATAAATAATAGATAAGCTTACATAAATAAATAAATAAATAAACAAATAATAATTATAATAAAAAATAAATAAATAAATAAAAAAGGTAGTAGTAATGATAATAATAAAATAATAATAATAATAAATAAATAAATAAGACAACAATGATGATAAATAAGCAAATAAATGTAAAACATGAAGACACACATTCACACATACACCCACACATGCATAACAGATATACACCAAACATGTCAAACACACACACACACACACACACACACACACACAAAAAAAAAAAAAAAGAAAGAAAAAGTTTTGTCTCTGGCACAGCAGTGAGTGAATAACGCAGTTTTGTTTTTCAACTTTTTTGTGCAGATGAGGAACTGAAACATATCTGATGGCATTCCTGTTCTGAATTTCTTCTCACTGAAGTACTGTTAATGAACTACTGACTTGAATGATTAAGTGCGTCTTCACAAACATCTTGATCAACGAATCAAACCTCCACTGCACAGCACTACCACTGCTTTTCCACAAGTTGACTTCACACACGCACGCACGCACACACGCGCGCACACACACACACACACACACACACACACACAGGACAACATAAAACAACAATGGAATGAATTATCAGCACCTCCCACAGTCTCTGATACATTCATAAAATACTGAAAATAAATCACTGCTAAACAAACAAAATATTCACCAAACTGCATCATTTTCAACAACAACAACAGTGGAGAAAGAAACAAGAAAGAAAATGCCGTCGTTCACGAAGCATCCACGTTGCCACAATCTGCCACAGTCCATCACACAGTCCACCAAAGTCCATCACACAGTCCATCACACAGTCCTTCACACAGTCCATCACACAGTCCACCAAAGTCCATCACACACAGTCCTTCACACACAGTCCATCACACACAGTCCTTCACACAGTCCTTCACACAGTCCTTCACACAGTCCACCAAAGTCCATCACACACAGTCCTTCACACAGTCCATCACACACAGTCCTTCACACAGTCCATCACACAGTCCACCAAAGTCCATCACACACAGTCCTTCACACAGTCCATCACACAGTCCACCAAAGTCCATCACACACAGTCCTTCACACAGTCCATCACACACAGTCCATCACACACAGTCCTTCACACAGTCCATCACACAGTCCTTCACACAGTCCATCACACACAGTCCATCACACAGTCCATCACACACAGTCCTTCACACAGTCCATCACACAGTCCATCACAGTCCATCACACACAGTCCATCACACACAGTCCATCACACAGTCCACCACAGTCTATCACACACAGTCCATCACACACAGTCCATCACACAGTCCATCACACACAGTCCATCACACAGTCCATCACACACAGTCCATCACAGTCTATCACAGTCCATCACACACAGTCCACCACACAGTCCATCACAGTCCACCACAGTCTATCACACACAGTCCACCACACACAGTCCATCACAGTCTATCACAGTCCATCACACACAGTCCATCACACACAGTCCATCACACAGTCCATCACACAGTCCATCACACACAGTCCATCACACACAGTCCATCACACAGTCCATCACAGTCCATCAAACACAGTCCATCACAGTCCACCACACACAGTCCATTACAGTCCACTACAGTCCCACCATTGCTGCAGTGTGTTGCACGGTGGCAGCAAGAAACTGACTGACTCATGAGAAACGCGCACACGGTGTTTGTGGCGAATGGCTTCAGTGCTGACGGCGTGTTCAGTGCAATCAGCATCAATGGAAACCATCTGTTGCCAGCATTGATCAGCCCGTCTACAGCTACACTCCAACAGATCTCCACTTCTCCACACATCAAGGGCTGTTTTATGTCCATACCAGTTGTTAGTTTTGGTCACATATTTAGAATGCGTAAAATGCATTATGTTTAATCAAATGGAAGCTCAGTGTGCTGTGCTGTGTGTGTGTGTGTGTGTGTGTGTGTGTGTGTGTGTGTGTGTGTGTGTGTGTGTGCGCTTGCTTGTGTTGAGTGTGTGTGTGTGTGTGTGTGCGCGCGTGCACGCACGTTTCACTTATCAACCCGATGGCTAGTCAGTACGGACTGAAGTATTGTCGAATCAGAAGACATTCTAAACTGTGATGACTGAAAACTAGAATTGAATTCATGGTCTTCTGCTTTCAGTTTGATTCTTATTCAGTCATGATGACATTTTGAATCAGTCATGCTGACATTTTGAATCAGTCATGATGACATTTTGAATCAGTCGTGCTGACATTTTGAATCAGTCATGATGACATTCTGAATCAGTTGTGCTGACATTTTGAATCAGTCATGTTAACATTTTGAATCAGTCATGTTGACATTCTGAATCAGTAGTGATGACATTTTGAATCAGTCATGTTGGCATTCTGAATCAGCCATGTTGACATTCTGAATCAGTCATGTTGGCATTCTGAATCAGTAGTGATGACATTTTGAATCAGTCATACTGACATTTTGAATCAGTCATGTTGAAATTTTGAATCAGTCATGCTGACATTTTGAATCAGTCATGTTGACATTTTGAATCAGTCATGCTGACATTTTGAATCAGTCGTGCTGACATTTTGAATCAGTCATGATGACATTTTGAATCAGTCATGCTGACATTTTGAATCAGTCATGTTGACATTTTGAATCAGTCATGCTGACATTTTGAATCAGTCATGTTGACATTTTGAATCAGTCATGCTGACATTTTGAATCAGTCATGCTGACATTCTGAATCAGCCATGTTGACATCTTGAATCAACCATGCTGACATTATTTGCGGAGCGGGTGACCCACTTATCACAATGTGCCCGATGTGGACTGGGAAGCCAGTGTCCATGGATTCCAGTTCCACATGAAAAAATGATTTTCACCCCCTGTCCACGAGACCTTGGGTGGTGGTCTGAGTGATAGTCTTTCTGATGAAATGATAAAGTCCTGTGCTCAGCATGTACGTAAAATAGTCCATGGCAATAAGACGCTTGTCCATGGCAAACTTCTCTTGAAAAATCAACTAAGACAATAAAATGCATACACTTACAGACAAAGAAGAGGGATAGCGTCTGACTATAACTTTATAAGGACACATTCAGTGATTACCCTGGGAGAGCAACGCAAAGTCCATAGACAGAAACCTGCTACAACTGAGTTTCAGTTTTCAGTTCCTTGGACTGTTGATGTCAAAGGATGCAGACATCATGATCTATGATACATATCTTACACAAATAAAGGATTATATCATTATATGCAGCACAACATCTGCTGTGGGAAAAAAAAACAATCCCCCCCCCCAAAAAAAAAACAACAACAACATATATCAATCATGTGTGTGTGTGTGTGTGTGTGTAAGTGATCATTTATATTTTTAATGTATGGATCCTGACTTTCAGTACATAAACCCAGACCTTGACAGCCTGCCCCAGGTTTGTGTAAAGTAAAACATTACCAACAGCCGAGTGGTTAAAGCGTTGGACTTTCAATCTGAGGGTCCCGGGTTCTAATCACGGTAACAGCGCCTGGTGGGTAAAGGGTGGAGATTTTTCCAATCTCCCAGGTCAACATATGTGCAGACCTGCTAGTGCCTGAACCCCCTTCATGTGAAAACGCACGCAGAAGATCAAATACGCTTGTTAAAGATCCTGTAACCCGTGTCAGTGTTCGGTGGGTTATGGAGACAGGAAAATACCCAGCATGCATGAACCACGACAGAGTCATCGGCAGGTCGATGTTGGTCGTGTAACGGCGTAATGATCTTTGTAGTTGCATTTCTTGTGAAGAGAGAGACAGAGAGAGAGGGGATGAGAGAGAGTGTATGTGTGCGTGTGTGTGCGCGTGGTGTGTGTGCGCGTGGTGTGTGTGCGTGGTGTGTGTGTGTGTGTGTGTGTGTGTGTGTGTGTAGATGTGCAATGCGGTTTGGCTGACTGAAATGGAGAGGCACGTAAATTTCCGTAATCTGTATATTTGGAAATAGCTATTTCCATTTGGTGCCATTTAATTTATCTTTTTATTTTCTATTAATTTTATTTGTTTGTTGTTTTCTTCTTATGTTGGACATGTGCTGCTGCCAAAAAGAAAATCTCTGTACCAAAGTATAGACAATAAAGTTTGTGTATTGTATTGTGTATTGAAAGAAGAAGAATGGAAGAAAGAAAAAAAAGTAATTACAACAATTATATACACTAACACAGTGAGAGACATGTCATATGAAGAGGGCAAATTATCAGCTGTGGCTGATGAGTAATGCAATACAATACAAGACAGGCAAGGCCATCAAGACTCACTTGTGATAAATTAAGTCCCCTAGCATTAATTACAGAGTAATTTCCCTGTTTTACTACCTGCACCAAAACGTTTGCGAAAAATAAATAAAAATTCCATGCTTAGCAAAAGAAGTTCCTGTTTGAACAAAAAATGATAATAATGACTCCTCTTGTTGTTGTGTCAGAGTAAGAGGTCAAAGTGCCAATACAAAAAATATAAATATAACAGTAAATGCAGTTTGCATATAATTAGGCTTCTTTTTAAAAATTTTTTGTGCCTATCCCAGAGGTGCACTATTGTTTTAAACAAGATGACTGGGAAGAACTGAATTATTCCTATTTTTATGCCAAATTTGGTGTCAACTGACAAAGTATTTGCAGAGAAAATGTCAATGTTAAAGTTTACCACACACACACACACACAGACAACCGAACACCGGGTTAAAACACAGACTCACTTTGTTTACA
The DNA here is from genome assembly GCF_041734735.1 of Babylonia areolata. Taxonomy (NCBI): domain Eukaryota; kingdom Metazoa; phylum Mollusca; class Gastropoda; order Neogastropoda; family Buccinidae; genus Babylonia; species Babylonia areolata. Next base: position 1,348,607 of record NC_134909.1, read on the forward strand.
CAAGTGAGTCAATAAATGACACTATACAGTACAACATACAAATCTATTTTTCATTCTACAACAATAGTAGAGATCAGAGCAGCAAGAAATATCTGTGTCACCATGTAATACAACTATTATTCTTCTTCAAGCTGAGTAGCCACACTGAAAATGCTCATCTCTTCATTTCCATTGCACGTGGGGCGCTGTCTTTTCCCTTGGCAGTGTTTATTATCATTTTTGACTCACTTGTGTGAACAAAGTGAGTCTATGTTTTAACCTGGTGTTCGGCTGTCTGTGTGTCACTGTGTGTGTGTGTGTGTGTGTGTGTGTGCGTGCGTGCGTGCGTGTGTGTGTGTGTGTGTGTGTGTGTGTGTGTCCGTGATAAACTTTAACATTGCCATTTTCTCTGCAAATACTTTGTCAGTTGACACCAAATTTGGCATAAAAATAGGAATAATTCAGTTCTTCCCAGTCATCTTGTTTAAAACAATAGTGCACCTCTGGGATGGGCACAAAAAGATTAAAAAAGAAGCCAAATTATATGCAAACTGAATTTACTGTGATTATATATATATATATATATATATATATATATATATATATATATATATATATATTCTCTAAACTTGACACTTTGATCTGATATTCTGATACAACAACAAGAGCAGTCATTTTTATCATTTTTTGTTCATACAGGAACTTCTTTTGCTAAGCATGTAAGTTATATTTCTGGTGCACGTCTTTGCTGCAGACAGTAAAAAAGGGAAATTAATCTGTAATTAATGCTAGGGGGTTTAATTTGCTTTAGACTGATTAGATTTTTTTTTAAAGTTTATCACGAGTCTTGAAGGCCTTGCCTATCTTGTTTGTTTAACATTAATTTAAAAAATAATAATAATAAAAATAAAAACCTACGTCTAAGTATTAGTACTACTGGTCACTACACCAGGAATGCGAGCAGGACTGTACAGCGAAGCCGACAAGTTAGAATCATTGTCAGGATAGCAGAGCAGACAGTGAAACAGTGAGACAGTGAGAGTGATGGGAGCGTCAGCGAGCGATCGTCTTTGTGGGAAGGAGGGAGGGGGGTGGGGGGGGGGGGGGGGGTAGGGATATGGGGAAGTGCTAAGAACGATGTGAAAATATAGTCAGCGAAAATAGTCGGTAAAGAAAGAGTCCCTTCGAACAAATATAGACTTTACCTGCATTCAGTCCAAATGAAGTCTGTTGGTGAAATTTGCCGGCACTGCCATTTCAGTTGAACTGCTCTTGTTTTTCACTGATTCTCTTCCCGGATACACTGACCTGTCAGCTTTAGCTGTCTACGTTTGATAACACAGTGACGTCCCCTGATACAGATTGAACAGTTTGGGGATAAAAATCGAAACTGCAACATTTGAGAATTAGAACGATGCATTTGTGTTGTGAATAATGAAATCAATCAACGGTAGAAGAGAGATAGAGAGAAACACATTAACAAACAGCGGTTACAGTGCACCAATGCCGACCGCTGCTTGCCTGTTATGTGCAGTTATCTGGACCAAATGGCATTGTGCAGTATTCAATCAATACTATACATTTTGTGTGTCACTTTTTGCGCTGATGCTGTTGGGTGTGCATGTCAGCTGGAGGGACTTTGGCCAGACTTGGACTTTCCGGCATGACTTCCTCCTGCTTAAGAAGTACAGAATGTCACCTCAGTACAGAATGTCACTCCGATACAGAATGTCAGCCTGGTACAGAATGTCACCCCAGTACAGAATGTCACCATCGTACAGAATGTCACCCGAGTACAGAATGTCAACCTGGTACAGAATGTCACCTCAGTACAGAATGTCACCCCAGTACAGAATGTCACCCCAGTACAGAATGTCACCTCAGTACAGAATGTCACCATAGTACATTGTTGATATTCTGCAATGGGATACATTCCACACCCGGGTGGCAATCTGTAATGTGGTGACATTCTTTGCTGGTGTGACTTTCTGTAATGTGGTGACATTCTGTACTTTGGTGACATTCTGTACTGTGGTGACATTATTTACTGGTGTGACTTTCTGTAATGTGGTGACATTCTTTACTGGTGTGACTTTCTGTAATGTGGTGACATTATTTACTGGTGTGACTTTCTGTAATGTGGTGACATTCTTTACTGGTGTGACTTTCTGTAATGTGGTGACATTCTTTACTGGTGTGACTTTCTGTAATGGGGTGACATTCTGTACTTTGGTGACATTCTGTACTGTGGTGACATTATTTACTGGTGTGACTTTCTGTAATGTGGTGACATTCTTTACTGGTGTGACTTTCTGTAATGGGGTGACATTCTTTACTGGTGTGACTTTCTGTAATGGGGTGACATTCTTTGCTGGTGTGACTTTCTGTAATGGGGTGACATTCTGTACTTTGGTGACATTCTGTGCTGTGGTGACATTATTTACTGGTGTGACTTTCTGTAATGTGGTGACATTCTTTACTGGTGTGACTTTCTGTACTGTGGGGACACTCTTTACTGGTGTGACTTTCTGTAATGTGGTGACATTCTGTACTTTGGTGACATTCTGTACTGTGGTGACATTCTTTACTGGTGTGACTTTCTGTAATGTGGTGACATTCTTTGCTGGTGTGACTTTCTGTAATGTGGTGACATTCTTTACTGGTGTGACTTTCTGTAATGTGGTGACATTCTTTACTGGTGTGACTTTCTGTAATGGGGTGACATTCTTTACTGGTGTGACTTTCTGTAATGTGGTGACATTCTTTACTGGTGTGACTTTCTGTAATGGGGTGACATTCTTTACTGGTTTGACTTTCTGTAATGTGGTGACATTCTTTACTGGTGTGACTTTCTGTAATGTGGTGACATTCTTTGCTGGTGTGACTTTCTGTAATGTGGTGACATTCTTTACTGGTGTGACTTTCTGTAATGTGGTGACATTCTGTACTTTGGTGACATTCTGTACTGTGGTGACATTATTTACTGGTGTGACTTTCTGTAATGTGGTGACATTCTTTACTGGTGTGACTTTCTGTAATGTGGGGACACTCTTTACTGGTGTGACTTTCTGTAATGTGGTGACATTCTTTACTGGTGTGACTTTCTGTACTGTGGGGACACTCTTTACTGGTGTGACTTTCTGTAATGTGGTGACATTCTTTACTGGTGTGACTTTCTGTAATGGGGTGACATTATTTACTGGTGTGACTTTCTGTAATGTGGTGACATTCTTTACTGGTGTGACTTTCTGTAATGTGGGGACACTCTTTACTGGTGTGACTTTCTGTAATGTGGTGACATTCTGTACTTTGGTGACATTCTGTACTGTGGTGACATTCTTTACTGGTGTGACTTTCTGTAATGGGGTGACACATTCTGTACTTTGGTGACATTCTGTGCTGTGGTGACATTCTTTACTGGTGTGACTTTCTGTAATGTGGTGACATTCTTTACTGGTGTGACTTTCTGTGATGTGGTGACATTCTTTGCTGGTGTGACTTTCTGTAATGTGGTGACATTCTTTATTGGTGTGACTTTCTGTAATGGGGTGACATTCTGTACTTTGGTGACATTCTGTACTGTGGTGACATCATTTTCTGGTGTGACTTTCTGTAATGTGGTGACATTCTTTGCTGGTGTGACTTTCTGTAATGGGGTGACATTCTTTACTGGTGTGACTTTCTGTAATGTGGGGACATTCTTTGCTGGTGTGACTTTCTGTAATGTGGTGACATTCTTTGCTGGTGTGACTTTCTGTAATGTGGTGACATTCTTTACTGGTGTGACTTTCTGTAATGTGGTGACATTATTTACTGGTGTGACTTTCTGTAATGTGGTGACATTCTTTACTGGTGTGACTTTCTGTAATGGGGTGACATTCTTTGCTGGTGTGACTTTCTGTAATGTGGTGACATTCTTTACTGGTGTGACTTTCTGTAATGTGGTGACATTCTGTACTGGTGTGACTTTCTGTAATGTGGTGACATTCTTTGCTGGTGTGACTTTCTGTAATGTGGGGACACTCTTTACTGGTGTGACTTTCTGTATTGTGGTGACATTCTTTGCTGGTGTGACTTTCTGTGCTGTGGTGACATTATTTACTGGTGTGACTTTCTGTAATGTGTTGACATTCTTTACTGGTGTGACTTTCTGCGATGGGGTGACATTCTTTACTGGTGTGACTTTCTGTAATGTGGTGACATTCTTTGCTGGTGTGACTTTCTGTAATGTGGTGACATTCTTTGCTGGTGTGACTTTCTGTAATGGGGTGACATTCTGTACTTTGGTGACATTCTGTACTTTGGTGACATTCTGTACTGTGGTGACATTATTTACTGGTGTGACTTTCTGTAATGTGGTGACATTCTTTACTGGTGTGACTTTCTGTAATGTGGTGACATTCTGTACTTTGGTGACATTCTGTACTGTGGTGACATTATTTACTGGTGTGACTTTCTGTAATGGGGTGACACATTCTGTACTTTGGTGACATTCTGTGCTGTGGTGACATTCTTTACTGGTGTGACTTTCTGTAATGTGGTGACATTCTTTACTGGTGTGACTTTCTGTAATGTGGTGACATTCTTTGCTGGTGTGACTTTCTGTAATGTGGTGACATTCTGTACTTTGGTGACATTCTGTACTGTGGTGACATTATTTACTGGTGTGACTTTCTGTAATGTGGTGACATTCTTTGCTGGTGTGACTTTCTGTAATGTGGTGATATTCTTTATTGGTGTGACTTTCTGTAATGTGGTGATATTCTGTACTGTGTTGACATTCTGTACTGTGTTGACATTCTGTATTGTGGTGACAGTCTGTACTGAGGTGACAGTTCTGTATTGAGGTGACAGTTCTGTATTGAGGTGACATTCTGTACTGGGGTGACATTCTGTACTGGGGTGACATTCTGTATTGTGGTGACAGTCTGTACTGAGGTGACAGTTCTGTATTGAGGTGACAGTTCTGTATTGAGGTGACATTCTGTACTGGGGTGACATTCTGTACTGGGGTGACATTCTGTATTGTGGTGACAGTCTGTACTGAGGTGACAGTTCTGTATTGAGGTGACAGTTCTGTATTGAGGTGACATTCTGTACTGGGGTGACATTCTGTACTGGGGTGACATTCTGTATTGTGGTGACAGTCTGTACTGAGGTGACAGTTCTGTATTGAGGTGACAGTTCTGTATTGAGGTGACATTCTGTACTGGGGTGACATTCTGTACAGGGGTGACAGTCTGTACTGTGTTGACATTCTGTACCGGAGTGACATTCTGTACTGGGGTGACATTCTGTATTGTGGTGACAGTCTGTACTGAGGTGACAGTTCTGTATTGAGGTGACATTCTGTACTGTGGTGACATTCTGTACTGGGGTGGCATTCTGTATTGAGGTGACATTCTGTATTGAGGTGACATTCTGTACTGAGGTGACATTCCGTTTCCGGGTGACTTTCTGTACCGGGGGGGTCATGTGGAGGGGTGGTGGAGGTATCTGTGTTCAAATCTGCCGCAAGGTTGGTTAGGAAATTGTAGCTCGAAGTGTATGTGTGTCGTTGTTTGTGCTGCAGGTGTCATTTAAGTAGCTGTGTTATTTATGTCGCCGGCGTTACATTCCACACAGGAAAATTATGTCCCTAGAACGATTCAAACCAATAGAAGCAACACGTCATTTTTGTCGTTTTTCAAAACTCACATTTTAATGAGATAAAAGTGAAAACATGTCATTCCGAGCTTCTAAATCGATCCATCTTTTCCAAAATAGCAGTGATTAGCCAGCATCTATGAAATTCCATTTTACAAAGTGAAGGTCATTAACCAATAAACACCCATTCCCACGCACAAATAAATGCACTGGTCTGTTTCATGATAAACACATGAAATCCTATCTTAAATGCTACTAAGTGATCCTTAATGACAAAACACCACCAATGCACCATGTGCTTACAATTCACAGCAGTGGACATTAGACGTAACAGTAAACACAATCGCAGCATGATACAGTCAGCAACAATTATGTGAAAACAATCATCACTGTCGTCATCTGCAGCATCACAACATCATTGTCATCATCTGCAGGATCAACGACAATGATGACATCATAACAGTAATGACCACGACGATACCAACGACACAAAACAACAACAACAACAACCCAACAACAATGAAATAAAAACATCAAGCGAGGATCCACATGGTATGCCCCTCCTCCTTCCACTCCCCCACCCCCCTGCACACACAAACATTCCCCCCC